>NW_015117292.1:0-20193 GCF_001443285.1 Poecilia latipinna
CGAGTACAGAACAGAATTGTACAGGGATATCTTAAAACATGAATGACAGAAAATACATTTTTCAAACATTGTTGCATAACCCAATGTTCAGGAAATCACCTTGATATTGTCCCATTTACTTTTTTGTACATTTTGAACATGAACAATATGATAGACCAAAAAAAAAAAAAAAGAGCTAACAAGCCAAGTCATTTCCCTTTTCTTCTCGAACAATCGTAGCTCCATTTCTTCCAAAGGTTACAATAAGCTCAAAATGATGAGTTTGCAGGTGCCCTTTATATTTCTGAGTGTTTTTTTTTTTTTTTTTCAATGTTATGCAGGGCAGATTCATCGTAATATTGAAGGACAGCGTACAGTATGCGGCACTTGTGATATTACATGCAAGCGTCTCATTCTTCCACCTTAGAAAATACTCCTTCATATCGTCCCAAATATGAAGGTACAGTATTCAGCTTTTTTTAAATCATATTTTGCCAAGTGATTTATGGCTTGCTGAGCTGTACAGATCGGTGACGCTTGGGCACGAAGTGTCGTGACGGTTTGACAAGCTTGAATAGCTCATGATCAGATGTTGATATGAAATCTCTTCAGTTGGAAATTGCTTCTTCTCCGGGTTGTCCCCCCCCCGCCCCCCTCTGCCCCGCCGCTCCCTGAGGTTGAGCACTGCTTTGCATACTCTGGACATTTTCCTGCTGATTTTGCAACACACTGATTTGTGCTCGTGCCCTTTAGTTGTGCGGACCAGCCTTTGTGAGCAACTGGCCCCTTCGCAAAGTTGAGTAAAAGCTAAATGCAGACTTCCATTTTCTGTCCGCATGAAGATGCTGGGTGATGGCTTGAAAAAGTTTCAGGTCTCATTCAAACGGAAAATTATCAACTTACGCTGGAAAAAAAAGAAAAAAAAAAGAAACACACAACACATTAATCATTCATGACTCAGCAGAAGATAAGGACCTGATTGGCTGTTAAGTCATCCCTCTAGATGCCAGGCAACATCTGTTTGAGCAATTGGTCCCTTGCTACCTGAATGGTTAATTACCCAATGATTAAACTGGTTGACCGTATCGACACGGGGGTTTTTAGAGCCTCAAAAAGCAATTCCCGAAGAATTGCTCAGCCTTTGACCGTACATAGCATCAAAAAGCCCTCTGACCCATCCGTGAATGTCTTTCTGACTGGCAGAGGCAAAGGAGAGTTCATTGGAACCTCCTAATGGGGCCCCTGACAAGTGCGTCCAGGCCTGCTAACGATGACAGAGGAACTTCCCACGCAATCAGCCACTGCATCAGTCTCCCAGGGAGAAAGGGGTGGTGGAGGGGGGTGGGGACAGGCATGAGGTAGAAGAAGGGAGATTGTGCATGCGTGTGCAAATGTGTGTGTGAGCTGGAGGGATGACGGCAGGCGGTTGACATTTGTCTGGCGGAACACACAGGCTCACGATTTGAAGTAAGCAAAATGTGACATGTTTACCCAGCATGTTTAGTTATATCAAACCATCGCATTAACACTTGAAAAAATAAAACAGTTTAAAAAGAAAATGGCCATTTTCCATTTGAAGTTAACATTTAGATCATGAAGAAGTCTCTGGTATCAGTGCATTTTATTTGCATTTTGATCGACCAACACCCACAGCCAAGTTGAAGAAAACTTTGTCTTCTACATGTGTGATCAAAATCACAACGCAGCAGCAAAGCATTGTGGGATAAGTAGAATGAGCAGTTTATCTGTACCTGCAGGCTAGTTCCAGCAGACTTTGTCTTGGTAGGTTTCTTCCTCCACAACTTCAAAACTTCCACATGCAAAAGCAAGCCACACTTTTCAGGGTCTTATGTTTAACTGTCTGAAGTTCATTCAGATTTATGCTTGCAACCCTTTCAAATATATAAGTAAATTTAAATATATATTAATGAAAATTAAGCAGGTATTAAATATGATGCAAGGCAAAGTAAGAGCTATTTAATAGGAATTATAACCAAGAGTCAGGCCTCATTGCAGGACCAACTCAATTCCTATTTTTAGGTCGGCTCCCGTATGTCAACTCTGTGTGTGTGTGTGTGTGTGTGTGTGTGTGTGTGTGTGTGTATAATTTTGAGTCGCAAAGCTTCGAGGCGACAAATGAGGCACAGCTGATTTCTGTTTTACTCAGACAAATTCGCTGCGATCCCGGACATCCGATTCGCTTGCATCACGCGGCAGCAAGTTTAAAAAAATAAATAAAAAAAAATAAAAAAGCTTCCGAGCTTCCGACGACTGTTGGCAGCGAAACCAGAAAGTTTGTTTTCACTCGTCTTCCGCTGTCTGCTCTCGTTTATAAATCAATGAGGGAAACCAGCCGTCATGCAGCCTATTGCTGTTTCGTAACAGGCTTGTCTTGCTTAGTCAGGCTGCATATTTTCCCCCTCTCTGCCTTGCTGTTTTTCATCTTTCTCGCCTGGCTTTTGATTCCTCTCCTCTCTTTCCCTCTCTCTCTGTTTCCCTCTCTCTCTCGGGTTTTGATCCGATCATTTGCGATGATGTCAGAGGCTGGATGCGATGCGTGCGTGTGCCCTTTGATAACTCGCCTGGTGTGAATCTATCCATCCACGCCGCTGGTGAGGCACTGCAGCTAGTTTGCGTTATCTGTGATGTTGTAAGTGATGTTAATAAGAGGAACCAGCCACAAAATAATTAATCATGTGTCAGCTTTAGTACAAGGCAGGATCGGAGTGAGTAAGGCTTTAACACACACACTCACACACAGACACACTAGCAGTGATATTTAGATACAGCAGGGTGCAGTCATTCTGCCTCTTGGAGCCTTGGAAGATTGCGATTGGTGGTGCCGCAGACTTCAAGGCAGTGTATGTCTCCCTGGGGGACAGGGCCATGCGACAGTCCGCGGGTGTGTGTGCGTGTGTGTGTGTCTGGGCGAGAGCGGGCAGCACGTGTCAGAATGAGCACGTTTGTCTGCGCGCTAAGACCTGCCACAAATGTCAAATGTGAATTTTCTGCCCTCTGGTCAGTCAACACACATTTATGTTTCCTTTCTTGTCAGTCCATCTGAAAAGCAGCGAGGCTGTTTATCAGAGCTTTCAGTCTAACCAATCCTTTCTGCTCTTTTTTTTTTGTTTTTGTGTGTTTCTTTTATTTAGCCCTAGCTGGGTCCGGTGCAAAAATGAGGAAAAAAAAAAACAAACATCCAAAAACATATTTGCATAACTTTCACAGCTAATCTCAAAGCTGCTCCAAGCAGAGGGCAGAAGGAACGATGAGCGTTAAATTTGCCTCAAATAGAGGCTGACCGCTCTAAACTCCTGTTGTTTGCAATCCTTGCAATAAAAGGCATACATTAGTCCCTTTCTACTCTGCTGGCAGAAGCATAAAGCTGGCAAAGGCCGGGCCTGTGGGCCCAAATGTGGAAACGTACTGACACGGGGCATTTGTTTCCTGCCAAAACAACATTGATCCTTCCCTTGGTGACAAGGATTTTGCTCTCCAAATTGTACGGCACTGGCTTCTTCAAAAAGTGACATGACTGCAGATCTATTATTCCATTTCAAGCTTTTGACAATCTTTCCATTTTAACTTCTTTTAAAGCACTTTCAATCAGCAAGGTTTCTTTTTAATCAGTTTAAACTTTTATAGATCTAATGGCATTTATTCAGTCCATTTTCACCATAAGGACCAAGTCGAAGTCACACAACAATTAATTTATCAGGTCAAACTCCTAATTTTAACTTTTTATATTGCCTTTTGACATAATTACTGTCAAAAGGCAGTAAAACTCAACCGATGTTTTTTTGTGTCACTCCACTCTAGACTGCGATAGATGTGAAACAATCAATTACATCCTATGTCTTTCTCGTCACAAACAACGTCCGATTCTTAAAACTCGCTTTGGTAGTTCAGAGAAATCTAGTCAAATCTCACTGACTTATTTCCATGAAACATATTGAGAGAAACTCACTTTTTGACGACAACTGAGGCCGTCAGACTTTTTCAGGCCACCGAACCCTCAGAGGGAAGGAATTTTTTCAAAGGATCATCTATTAAGTAGGACACCAAATCCATCATAAATATAGCCCAAAAAAAAAAAAAAAATGCTGCAACAAGACATCTGTTATTGAGGCTTCCTTTTGGAAACCCATTATGTCTGACGCTTATTATTTTCATTTTGAATCCGTCAGCATTTGTTCCCCAATGGTGCAAGGCTGACTGTAGCTCAGCCATCAAATAAGATATCCCGCTTCTCTTTTCTGAAAGTGCTGAAACTGTTGGCAATTACCTTTCACTGAGGATTTATTCCTCAGCCTTCAACTGGAACAAGGCTTCTGACTTATTCGCATGCTGCTGTTGTCGGGGCAATTTAGCTTAACTGGTTCTTGACTTCGTTCGGTAGAAATTAAACGGAGGTCAGAGGAATCTGTTAATGCCCCCCCTTCTCCCCCTCCCCCCCGTCGCCTCTGCACCTTAAAGCCAAATGAATTCATGATGATGCCAAAGCGATAAGAACAACTTTGAGCAATTTTTGAATTAGCAGCCACACAGTTTCCATTTTTATTATGCATTTGTGTCAAGACGCCTTTGCCTTTAGGTGAGAAGTGTTAAATGCACTTCGTAGCAGTTTAATTTTTGCTGTTCAAACAAGTATTTGTGCTAAGTTTGACCATTTTCATGTAAAAGTTAATGTTGGAAACATTTCTGAGTAGCTTGTTAGCCACCGAGTGTCGAGCTAAACAAAGCTGTGAATTTTAGTATTTGAACATATTTCAATTTTCGATTCAAATTTATTTGTATGACAC
The DNA here is from genome assembly GCF_001443285.1 of Poecilia latipinna. Classification (NCBI taxonomy): domain Eukaryota; kingdom Metazoa; phylum Chordata; class Actinopteri; order Cyprinodontiformes; family Poeciliidae; genus Poecilia; species Poecilia latipinna. The sequence goes on from NW_015117292.1 coordinate 4,782, forward strand.
ATTTCAACAAAAAAAAAAGTTTGTTCACAGTGACTTCATGCAGTCACCAATTGTTAAATAAGCAAACAATATATCTAATCAAAATTAAGCAATAATTATTATTGGGCAACATAAAAGTCCACAAATATCAGATTTTGATTTATAAAAGAATTTACTCCCACTTTACAAGTGTGTCTGTCATAATTAAGACGCCAATCCCTATATTAGTGTGCAATCTTCTTTTACTACTGTGAAAAAAAAAACATAAGGGGTAGGGCGGTTTTTTTTTAAATTAACTGCCTATCAGACAGTGTTTAAATGCTTTTCTGCTGAATTAGTAAAATAATGCATGTTGGGTTAAACAGTAAAAGCAGATGCATTTTGCTTTAACGCAACCTGGAAATTTATTGGAAAGCAGGAAAGCAGCTTTACAAATCACCACACCTGGGTTGCAGGTGTAGTTGGAAAACTTGTGGCATAACAACTGAATGTATGAACAGTTCCATTAACAGCTATAATAATTCATTTTCACTCCTCATTTTATCTCTGCACATTTCCAACAACTAGAAAATTGACTTTGTTATATCTATATATACAAAAATGACTGAAGGAAAAACAGTATGAATGACCCATCAGTGTCAAGGCCACCTGTTAAGTCCCACCTGAACATCATTTCTGGTTCTTTTCAGGGGCTTTACTTCCTTTAGCTTCTCAAGGTCGTTCATATCACACAATGGAAAACAGCACATGCAGTGATAATTAATTTTATTAATTTAATCAACCGATTAAAACAACGCAAATTAATCAGGACAGAAAAAATGTACGTAGTTTCATATAGAAAAAAATACACAATTAATGGACATAAACCGTCTAAACGCCACACAGTTCAAACAACTAATTTTCAAACAATGCTTAAGTTAAAAAAACAACAAAAAAAAACTAGTTTTAACCGTGGCTGACATATGCCACCTTCTAGAGAAATTGTGTTCTCCGTTTCAGTCTGTTGCGTTCCCTAGTTTATATTTTATTACCAATGTTCAAGATAAAAATTGACAGTCGAACTCTAATGAGAGTTTATTCTCAGGCGTTTTTCCAAAACTGCATTGGTGAAATCCACAGCAGCACTGATGTCAGCGACAGGCGAACTAAAGGTACAAAAAAACCATCAGTAATGGTTCTGGTGTTTAAAACCCGACAGAAACCGTTTTGGCTGCTATCTGAGTTTGTGAGGTTCTCTGGCGCCTTTTCTTCTTTTATCAGCTTTTGGCTTCGGGTATCAGCCTCACCAACCTGTGCATCATTCGGCTCACAAAAGAAATAGCTTGTTTTATATCTCTCCCATAACCATTTCCCAAGTGTCATATGTATTTTTACAATGAAGAGAAATGCTTGAGGGAAGTGGAACTGCCCAATGTTCTTGCTGGCCTCAGTGAATAATGGAATTTACTGGAGAAAATTGACTTCTTGCCTTGTTGGGCAGGAAAGCGCATAAATGTAAATGGCCACAGCAAATAGTGAATTTGCCACTCTCGCACAAGAAGTGGACAGAGTTGCCTCCAGAGAGCCACACCAAAGAGGGACATTAGTAAAACACACCGGGAAGTGATTAACTCTAAAGTCAGTCAAGGCTTTGATTAAAACGGGTTTTGAATAATCTGTAAATGTCACTCTTGAAAGCATCAAGGTGAAGCAAATGCATTACAGCGAAAGTTACAGGTGAACGAGCCACAAATGAAAACTGATTTATTTCTGCCGTGATACTAAGAAGAAGAAAAAAAAAAAGATGGTTGCTAAAGTAAATAAAATGGAAAAGGGAAAATTGTACTTTATCGTGTTCTTTGTGCAATTTTTCACGTTGTATAAAATTACATGAATTTATAGCAACGCTGATTTACCAGAATTTTTCCTCTAGAACCCTCCAATTCGCCCAGAAAACAAGGTCATTTCATAAAACATTTTTTGTTTTCTTATTTTCTGTCAGCAAATTAAACCAACCTGGCTGTTTTCTTTGACCATTCAGGGTTTTAAGGTTTTAGCTCTTAGAGCCTGAATCTTTCTCGATTCTGTGAAATGTTAAAACACTCCAGATTTAAAAGGTTTTTTTTTTTATTTTCCCCATCCTTCAGTTATTGTTGAATCTTTGCTCAGAGCACACTGTACTACTCTTGTAGACATTTTGGAGACTGAATGTTTGAACTGTATTTTTAGCAAGTTAGAGTAATAAAAGTTGTTGGTTACAAAAAGGAACCTACTGCCTTCACCTAGAGTGGCATGACATTAAAAAACTGGAGAAAGAAAAATGAAGTTCTTTAAAAAAAATAAAACTATCATAAAAAAAGTCCTTGTATTTACTATTTTGCCATTTTTACTTCACTATTTACTAGCTCTCAGAAGCAAAGAAGACACCAGATCTGGCCTTTGAAGTTCAAGCAACTATAGTAATGAATTAAGTGAACGAATGTTCTTTCACTTAAAAGCACAGAGGTAAACCTAAATAAATTAAATAAATACTATGTATTAATGACTCACTGTTCTTTTGCATAACAGTGAGCAAACCTACACTTTCCAAATAGATCATTTTGAATGAGAGGTGGCACATGCCAAGTTAGAGACAGCGCACAGGGTCTATGAGGTAATAGCAAATGGTGTCTACACCGTTTCGCCCATTTGACAAAGAGGGCTCCCCTAAAGGAGAACTAAAGGGGGAAGAGGAGCTGACTTGTCTAAACTGCCACTTCATTACCCACCCAAGTCACCAGTACGTATCACTACGATGGACAAACAGTTTAAAGGATTTACAAAGGCAAGGGAAGATTGTGCAGCAAATTTAAGCAACAAGGCAATTCAAAGATGATGATGAAAACATCGAACAAATGAGAAACATTACATTGCAAATGTCTCAAAAAGGCATTAAAAATACCATTCTTATAATTATAGGCTACTTACTAATTTCTGAGATGTTACGTTGTTAGACTATCCTCTGCATTGGAAGAATGTGTTTGTATGTGGCTTACTCTGTGAGAACACTTATTTGCATATGCTTTTCATCCCATTGCATAGTTTAGTGTGTTTGATGTACTACACACCAACTGCATCGCAAAAAACAAACAAACAAAAAAGAACAAAAGTAAATCATCAAACGAATCCGACATTAAACACTGCACAACACACTACTTAATGGGACGCATTAAACTAATTGCTCGCAAATGTCAAACGAGAAGTCCGGCTCGTTCTGGCAATAGACCGCAAATCCAAAAGCACTCCTGGACATAGTTCAGAGGGAGCAGCTACAGAGGAAGCGTCAATTTAGCCTCCCATCCGTCTTCATTAGCCAAGGCAGCAGTACCAAGCAATGTTCTTTACCACCTGAACCAGCTCCTTCTGAAGGACGGAATATGTTCCGTCCCGGTCCTGAATCCGTTTGTTTTACCTGCGGATGGACATGCTAACCGTTATAGTTTCTTGCCATCATTTGCTGCAAAAGAGAATCTCGAGGTATAATTTGTTCAAACAGGAACAGGTGGGGGAGGGGACACTACTTTACATTTACGAACGGAAAAAACCTCACAGCTTTTGGACAGAAGTTTACATTTCAGAAACAGACTTTCTAAAGTGTTGGTGCACCGTGAACCCAGATAATGGCCATGAGTAGTCCGCACTGCTTGCAACGAGCCAGAACTGCAGCCGTGTGCAGGTGTAATCAGAGCGGCTATTTAAATTGCCTCTTTTATTTAAACTTATCTCCGCCTTACTTTAAGCAGACTCTCAAGGGCTCCATTGTGCATTAAACAATATGAACCAGAGCATAAAAACAACACACTTCTCAACTGCAAAACCCAGGCTGATGCAGGTTATTACTCTGCGACGGCTGTAAAATACTTGACCACCCACTCAGCATGTCTATGTCAAGTACGCAGGTTAAAAAAAATATTGATGCTATGTAAGGCGGAGTGTTGCCCCAACACACCGCGTGCACAATCTAAAGCAATCAATATAGTTTAAAACCCTTTGGCTGCCAATCTTTATGTTCATGACCCAGAAATATCTCTCCCTTAATTATGAGCCAAGCAGAATCTTAAGTGTGTTCTCTGGCCCAGCTCACAGGTTGCACCCTTTATAACACTTTTAATAGGAGAGTTTTCACTCCTGGGTAATCAATCTGTAATTCATCATTATTTATCCAGCACAGAAAAAAGCCCCACAGGACCTCTGTGTACACACACAGATTTACACACGCAGACCGAGTTCAATTCGCCTGGGAATGGACGTGAGCGTGTGTGTGTGTGCGTGCGTGCGTGCACGCACGCACACACTCGCACAGCCCCAGAGGTGTCTTTGCGCACTCTGAGGTATAAAGGGATCATGGCTGAGAGGTAATTACAAGCACAGAAGAGGAGAGAGGAAGACAAATAGAGGAGAGAACAACAGCAGACTGTCTCTTTTACAGACCTGCAGACAGAACCGGTAGCAAGTCAGAGAGAGGAGTTAAGACCTCCTTAGTCTTAAGTCAGAATGCCAGCACAGGGAAATTGACTTTTTTTTTTTTTTATTGAACATAGACTGAATAATTCCTGTGACATCAATGCAGTTGTGCTGCATTTAAAGTGGAATGTGTTTAATTGTGTTAAGAAGGCAAAAAACAAAGATCCATGTGTGAAGAAGCAGGCATTTCCTGTCAGCAAGTCTACAATCTAGGCCAGACTTTTGACTTGAGGTGTTTTTACAGCCGTTTCATCCATAGATCTGTTGAAATGAGGACCACAATTTCAACATCTGTTGCTTTTTCAGCTGGTGCAGTTTTGATTGCACACTGCACTGTCTAGCAAGAACAAAAACCTTTTGAAAAAAAACAGATTCCCGCCTCACCTGCGGGGGCGCTGCACCAAGAGTCACTAAAGTAAAACAATATGAAAACCTGTGAAGAAGACGCTAACCGCAACTTTCAGTTATAGTGTTGGTGCTGAGGGGAAATAAAGCACTGGACTTTGAAAGTTTGTTAGAAATTTTCATTGGGAATTAATAAGAACCAGCACAAAAATGTAACGGTAGCACTGTGATTTCACATCAAGAACAATTTTCTCTTCAAATTATTGCAGGGTGGAAAAATAAAAATGCTGTAACTTTTATTTGACATGCTATTACAACAGAAAGGCGTATTTGCTTAAGTTACAATATAATTAGGAGTGCAATCTGAAAGAGGTGTCTGAGTCAGTTTAGCTGAGTGTGATTATTCGCAAGGAGTGAGTCAACCACTATGATATGCTGTGAAGTCAGAGTTATTTAACTGGCATCCAGACAGAGGATTTCAGCAAAACACACCAACTACAAAAAGAGAGCGCGAATAAAAATCCGGCGAGCACAAGTATGGGCTCCTTAAAAATAAGAAGAAAAATACACGTGGGATCAAAAAAAAACCATCCAATTTAAGGCCATCACAGCACAGCTAAGGCATCAAAAACATTTCTGTCCCATGAATTATCCATTGAGCAGAAAGCTCACTGCTGTTCTTGATTTTTCAAAAAGCAAAATAAAGCAGTTATAGGGGATTAAACAGGCATATATAGAGAAGGGAGCGAGAGGAGGAAAATGGCTCCGACTGTAATGAAGCATGCATGGAGTTAGCCATTAACTACAATGAGATAACAGAGCTGCAGTCGGACTAATGTCGTGATATTAGTGATTCACCATTAGACATTCCCCGCTACAAGGGGGTTTCACTTCTCAAGGAGCTGTTGCACGGCGCAGCGAGCCGTACGGCGTCTTTAAGAGATGAGATGATTCCCGAGGTCAACGTGTCGTCGATTTATCGGACGGGGCTGCCGCTAATTTGAGACAGAATGTGGATGAGGTGAAGGAGTTGTTTCTTCTGCTGCTGCCCAGCAGCTGTGCCAGCATAACTGACAGGAAGGGGCCAAATGCACAGTCTGCCACTGTCCACTGTGATTATTGATTTCCTCAGGGTCCCTGCCTCTGTCTCGCTGCTTCCTCTGAACAGCCTTTTCACGCCGTGCGAGCAGCCATTGTTTGTGGCCGTGGCTGTTCCAAGTCCTCTCCGTCCTGCTCAGTTCAACTTGCTGCTTTAATTCGAAGGATTCTCTAACAAGACGCCCGTGGGGGAAAAAAAAACACTTTGATTTCCAATTGAGCCGAGCGTCAAGGAACTTTCAATCAGAAGCCCGCGACTTCCGTTTTTGCTGAGGTATACACCTTGCAGATGTCAGTTTCTCTTCAAAATGGAAAAGAAAAGTAAACATGGCATTAATCTGAACCAGATGTGTGCCAACAAGGTTAAACACTACACCAAGTAACAATAGCTACGAGTAAAAGCAATTGAGGTTTTTATGCAGTAACTGCTGCAAATTCAACAGTACAGTACTTCTAATCCAAATAAAATAAGACTGAAATTTGTAATTTTTGAGGACATATTAACACTTATGTCCTGGTGGCTCAGAAAAATCTATAGAGATAACTACACAGAGGAAATAATGGAGAAATGAAGGCCAAAACGTTTTTGCTGATGTGTAAAGCTGGAATAATTAAGACAAAACATCCTGCTTAACTTTTAAAGTAAAATCCTCAAAGTAAAACCTCAGCTCCTTCAAAGATCTCCATCTATTTGACACCAAGTTAGAACTAATTCAAATTGTATTTAAATGAAAGCAACCTATGCTACAGAGTGGGATTTTGATTATTCTGTCACACACATCTCCAGATGAATCTAAAACTTTTATTTTTGTCTGTGTCGGCCATGACAGCACTTCGGTCATGCATAAAAAAAGAAAACAAAAGATCTCCCAACAAAGAGTGCGCTTACTGTTGTGAAAACTTTCTAGACGGGAGAGAGTTTAAAAACCTGTTTTACCACATGGGAGCTTCTCCAGAAATAAAAAAAAAAAAAAAAGGAGAATGGCTGCCGCACAAACCCTCTCCATCTCTTTCCATCATCCATCAGCCTTGAGATGAAGACTTTTTCCGGAGATGAATCGCCGTCTTTCAGCTTTCGACAAGCCTCTCCATCCTCTACACTTTTTTTTTTCTTTTATAAAAATAAATCAATTTATTTTATTTTTCCTTCTGTGTCGGGAAGGACTTCTCTCTGTCTGCCTTTTGTTTACGAAACAGAAGTGTGTGGCATCTATTCTGTACACAGCCGTGTTTAAAACAGAGACAAGAAAATATGAACATAGAAGTCCTACCCTTACTTTGAAAAGCATATTTGTCTTCCAAGTGCTAAAGTAAACAGCTTTATGACTTGACTTGGCAGAACAATTCTCAAACTGTAGTTGATTTTAGATATTTATTTTTATTCCATATAGAATAAAAATCAAAGTATAATTTTGACAAACCAATCCTTTTCTGATTTTTTCTTTTGTTCTCCATGTTTTCCATCCGGTAAGCAAAAAAAAAAAAAGAAAAAAAAAGACTCATGTAAAGTTCAGTTTGAGCAAAAAATGTATTTCCACGATTTGTCATTACTCTCCCAGGAAACGATGTCTGTCCAGGTAAAACTCCATAAAAGCAACGGGTAGATAGAATTCCTGCTATAATAGCCTTATAAAACGGATTCCTTCTAAATACATGAACTACTTCAGTAAATGCTTCGTTTTTATCTTGTCGAATAAATCTTGTGCACAATAAGATTTTTTTTTTTAATCTTTTGAGACTAAAGACTAATGGTTCAATCATTCACAGCACAAATTGTGAGATTTCAATAAGATTTTTCATGCTGGTTCAAGTTTACGTCACAAGCTAATACGCCTTTGTCCTCTGGTCTCCCGTTGTAAAGGGAGTCAAAAAAGGTTACTTTTTGTATCAGAGTTAAATTCATACAAGATTAACTCATTCAAGCAACACCAAAAACCCTACAAAGATGACATTTTACATTTTATAAAACTACCACAATCTATTAGTTATACAGGTAGGGCCAGAATTATTAGCACCTCTGATGAAATCACACAGAACTATATTTCCATTAACATTAACAACATCGAACTGTGAAATGTTGAGAGAGAAAGAGCTCCATCTCAGACACCACACCGTGCAGCAGGGGTCTTCAAATCCAGGCCTCGAGGGCCGGAGTCCTGCAACTTTTAGACGCGTCTCTGCTTCAACACACCTGTGTCAAATAATGAGGCCATTAGCAGGACTCTGGAGAACTCGACTGCATACTGAGGAGGATATTCACCCATTTGATTCCAGCATGGAAGTCACAGGCCACCGGACCTCGAGGCTTTTATTTGTGGAGCCCTGCTGTACCAGTCTACAACCCATGGCTAGGCGTGTCCCATTGCCTTTGTCTCAGTTTTGTGGTTCTGTTTGTTTAGTGCTTGACTTGTCTGAGGGCAAGAGAGAAGTGGGCTGTGATAAAATGGCAACACATTTTTATCACAGGGGGTTTAAATAGCTAAAATTACCCAGAGCTCCACAAACCCCTCAGATCAGCTGCAAAGGTTGAGGGGTGATGATTTGGGCTTCTTTTGCAATTGGAATCCAACAATTAGTTTAAATGATCTCCGTCGTGAAACTTTCTCTAGTACGACTGTTTTAAAAGGAAATACCATTTAAAAACACTTGTTTTTAATGGTGTTTTAATGATATTTGATGGCCATGATATTAAGTGCTTGGTTAAACATGGATAACCTCAAGCACCAATTATAAGAAGCAACTCTAATTTGAACTTTTTAAAAGATGATTATGTCTTTGTATGCAGATTGACACAGATAGAAACAGAGATTTTAGGGAGTCAATAGCACTTAACAGCTATTGACCATTTGCTACTACGTCACTTACTCATGTGAGATGCCATGATTGATGTCAGTAGCAAGGAAATGAAGCATTGACTAAAAGGGACAATTTTTTTTCCAGATTATTTTTGCCACTGAAGGCAAGTGGAGCCAACATCTCTGTGGAAGAAGCACACCTAGTTGGGGCCCATAAACATTGGTATTTAAAAAAAGTTGGAAATAGATTGGAAACCAATCCATAGCTTCTCCCTTCTGATGTGTTTGTTGATTTGATCAACAAGTATCTCTTTGCCTGAATCCATGTCACATGATTCATATATTGTCATAAATGCTGATGTGTTGTCATGACAAACACCATCTGGGCAGAGCGAGTCTTTAACACACCTCATGCATTTGCTACCTACCTTCCTTTGCTCGATGGAGAAGGGGGTGTCGGGGAAAGCTAACACCTGAGTTATTTCTTACAGCCGTTCAAATGTCTGGCTCCTTGGCTGATGTGTTCTTCCTTCTGACTCCCTGCCGAGCACGCTGGCAGAGAAACAAGGTCAATGCAAATGAGATACAGACTTTGTAAAAAAAAAAAAAAGGATATGATGCTCTAAAAACAAACAGCTAAGACAAAGCAAGAGCAATAACATTTTTAGGTTTAACAATACGCTTAACCTTTTTCGTCACAGGAAAGCACGAACTTAATGTATTTATTTGCATTTGACCAACACCATAAATGACTTACTTGGTACTGAAGGCTCTATTGTTCAAGCAAATGTCAAGTTTCAAAATTGTAAGAATGGTTTCGTAGCTCACAGGGAGTTCAACAAGGAACAGAAAACATGTGCTCCAAATTGCCTCGACACCCTCAATTTGCACAGTTAAAGTACACGGTTCTACAATACATAACTAATAGCCGCTTTTCAGGGGCTACAATGGCTAAGTAGAGTATTTTGCTGTTCTAATTGACTGTTGGAGTGAACCCACCGGAGAGAAATAAGGACCACTGAAAAAATAGTCATCCAGTTGAGTCAAAATGTGCCAATGTGACAAAATAGCGTAATGTATTTTGCAGTGTGGAGCATGTGTATACCCATCCTGCAATTGATCCCTCACTTCAGAAAATACATAAGCAGACCAACACTGGCTAGACGTGTCAAATCTCACAACAACACACACACACACACACACACACACGCACACACGCGCGCGTTGGAGAATTAAATTAAAAGTAATTTAGCCATTAAAGACTTTGGCCATTTGGATGAATTTTAAAGACGCTAGCGAATGCATCACAACGAAAACCCCAGAGGGTGAGAGTGAACACTCCAACCCCTCAAAACAAACTACTTGGTATGCAGAGCATGAAGACCGCATTAAAGAATAGAAGCAAAACTGGTGCAGTTATTCGAATGTTGTTGCTTTGCAGTGTGAAAAAGGAGAAAAGACTCATTTACTGCGGAAGACGATGTCCTCCTTCATAGGTGACACAACTAATGCTAACTGGCATCCGGCAAGCATGGCCAATATTGTGTCAGCTCATTTTTACCAAAAATTTGTTCTAAATCCTGTCTGGATGTCTTTACACATCCGGATGTTCTGAAGAGAGTTGACTGAAACTCAAGCCGAGACTCAGAATCAACGAGATTTGCGTGACTACACCACACCTTGCTAATGATGACACCACAAGATTTAAGAACATGAGTAGCAAGTCTAAAAACTGCATTTGTAACCATTTTGACAACATTTCCAAGCCTACTTTTACTCTGTTTCATAAGTTCTTCTATCTACAGTTAATAATGCACTTTGAAAGGCAAAAGAACTTCCTCCCAGAAAGAATTAAAGGTTAACTTTTTTGTATTCAAAGAGATCTCTGTTTGGGGGTGACACATTGGGCTTGCAGAAACTCCAGGTAGCCATAAATATGTATTTGGTAATGCATCAAGCAGGAAAAAAAAAAAATCCAACTTACCAAGACCCCCTGCCAGGTAGTGTGCCAGACAGTCAAATCCATTCTAGCACTTTTTTGTCTAACTTGTATTCAGCAGAAAGAAATGAGAAACAAAGATTTATTTAGAGAATGAGGCACAGGATTAAAATACAACCGCGGGTGGAATTTCTAGAAGGTAGTGGAGTTGATTTGGGTCAAACATGGACATTTTTTTTCTCTCAGTAAGTTTGCAACTTTTCACTTTATATTCTAACTTGTTTTGAGCAAACGGAGCATTACAGTTTGAGATGTGTTCTTTGAAATAGTAATTAAGTAGGGGCGTGGGTATTTAAGTGCCGCTACCTTAAGACGCAAGCATCTGTTTTAAACCGACTGCAAGTGAATGCAGCTCACAGGCAGAAGCCTCACTTTGAAGTCCATCATATTGCTTGGGAGAACACTGAGAATACATAATGTGCAATGTATCTCTCAACCATCAGCAACGTTACATTTTTAAACTGCAACATTTTTTAATTTCATCTTTAATATTTAAAAGACTGGTTTATTCTTGTTATAGCTACAGTTTATTATGGTTCTTGCAAGGTCTTACAGAAGTAGTCTTTTATATTTTGTCACAGTACAATATTATTGTACCGTGGCAACAGCCGATGTTATTGTATTTTTAGTGCATACCTGCCCTTGGGATCAGTGTTGACATCTTTTTTGATATTGTGGCAAAATCTAATTTCAATATTTCTCAGCCTTTATATCGCCTTGTCTTTAATAACAAGCATTTGTTTGTGGTTGCGTCCTCCGTAACCATTTTCCTTCCAAGTGTTGCTCCATTTAAAGGGAAATAAAACCTTTCCAATAGGAAACAACCACTGTTATAACTAAGACTTGACAAAACATAAGAACTTAGGAAAAAGAAGTAAGGACATTTATGTTATGTTTGATTTCCCCCCCCCCCATGTGTCAAAATCAAAATTCTAGGTAATAATCTACAGTTGTCAATATTGTTGCAGTACTATTGATTTTTGATTCAAATAAAAGCCTCTTATATCATGTTTGTTTTTGTGCAAATACTTTAGAACTTTTGCTCAAAGGAAAATCTCAGAGCAGTCAATGCCTTTCAACTCTTTCAGTCCATACTGCCTCGAATACATAAATGGTCGAGAGACATCTCAACTTGAAAGTGTCTTGTGACAAGAGAATTAGTTCATGACTAAAGTAAAGTGTGGTGAATTGGTTGTATTTTTATAGTCCGAAGTGGACTGAAGATCTTGCCCACATCACATTTTAAGGTAAATATTTTCAGGTTTTGAACTGTGGGGTAGAAACCAGTATACATGGGTAAATTTGACAGATTTGGGACGCTGATTGTGCATAGCCTGCGGTCTTATTAGACTGCCAGCCTTACTCATCAAAACAAAGACAATTCCAGATTTGGGATTTGAGCCAAGCAGACTTCCAAGTCTGAAATGAAGAAGTCTGAATCATACCATCAGCCTACCAATGGACAACAATCATTATAAATTGCTCTAAGGCATGGATCATATTAGGGGGGAAAAAAAATCACATTGCTTCAAATTGGGGTCTCACTCTATGAAGGAATTAGTTCTTATATTTTCCTATTAGCTTCTCGGTGAGAGGTAATGATCGACTAAAATGCTTTTTCCAGACACAATGGCTCCATTTAAGAAAGCATTTCCATTGTGTCTATAGAAGACTTCTAAAGCACCTGCCGTTACCCTGAAACAGCATTTTCCATCTATATTGCGCTGTTATGGAGGTATCTACATTCTATTGAGGCCCGTTTGAATTGCCCAGCATGGGAGCGGGGATCTAAATTTAAAAGACATTTCCTAGATTGACACATTCAGCATGCCGGCCTGATTTCATGGCCGCTCATGTGAGTGTCCCACATGATTACATGCACAAATCAATGTGTTTGCACCGTCTGACGCTCAGGGAACTGCTGAAAAACATTTTAGTAATGCTAGTCTTTATTTTCAACCATAATCATGACCCAGCAGTGTGTCCTGGGTGAATATGTACCCTTTACACAGACTTAAAACATGTGGTGTCTCGGACATTTATTGGCATGACTGGTGTTAGGATCCAGATGTAATAGGGAGGCACTCGGCTTGGGACCGAAGCAATCTGGTTGGGGACCAGCTTCTCTACTATTTTTAAGATTGCATCTGAGATTCCTCTTTAAGCAATCACTATAGTTGGTCCAAAGTCCTGGGTTCTCTCTAGTGCATGTTGATATTTTAAATTGTAATCCTGTTAAAATTGAATGATAACCCATTATTAGTTCACTGGAAGAGCCCAAAAGACTTTTACAATATATTTTCAAGTAACTAAGATTAACATTACATTAATCCCTTTTGTAATCTCAAGTCTAATGATGCTTTCTGTTTAGAGTTGACACTATTTTCACGTCAGGAAAATCTCAATTAGTTCATAAAAAAAATCCTATTTTAGGTGAGAAACTATCAATGTCAAGACAAAGTGGATGATAAAAGGAAGTTCTTCACACTGTTACAGTGACAAGGCCAAGGTAGAATTTAATTAATTGGCACAAAGTCATTGAAGTAATGATCCCAAACAGGCATCAGACATGTTCCCCGTCATACCTCAAATGTTTCATCTTCCACCTTCGTTGTGAATCCTTCTGCTTCTTCGTCTGGGTCAAGACAATGGCTGAACGTCCAGATTGTGTCAGCCTCAAAATTTTTAAGGAAACTACAGAGGGACATCCTAAAAACAACAATACGCAATAGAAAATTGGAATTTTAGGAAGTGAAGCATTATATACATTCATGACTCAGATTAACATCTTTCAAGCCTTTCTTACTTGTAAGTTTGACAATTAGTGCTTACAGATAATGAAAACCTGAAATACAGTATCAGAAAAATCATATCATAATCAACTTAATTCAAAAAAATACCTGCAAAGGGTTCCTGAGCCTCTAAATGGCTCTGGGTCAGTGGGCTGCACAACCGGTGATCCAACATATGTCAAAAGAAAAAAAAAGAAGCCACTGCATTCTACGAGAAGAGTAAGCCAGAAAAGGTCATTGCTTAAGAGGCTGTTTGTTCACAGAGTGCTGTATCCAGGCATACTCATAGAAAGTTAAGAGGAAGACAAATGTGAGGTAAGAAAAGGTCCACCAGCAGCAAGGATAGTTTCAGGCTTGGAAAGATTGTCAAGCAAAATCCATTCAGGCTGAGGGTAAAGACAGCAGGCTGAATGGCAAATCATGTATGTGAGTTACATGCATCCCATGTGTTAAGCTAACCCTGAAAGAGAGACAAAGTTAGCGCCTCGGTTGCAGAATGCTCCACAATCCTTTCTTCAGATGAAAGTAAAGTTTGCAAAGTACTGGAGATATAACAGTGAAGATGCATATTAGAATGGACAGAACAGGATGTAATTCTTTGGAAAGTTTGCGTACCTCTGTGTTTGCTGCACGATGCTGCATATCTTCTATATGACTATCGTGGTGCATGATTCTGTTCTGGGAATACTCTGGAATGTCTCCAATGCAAGAGGCTTTTTCACAGTAGACCTCCATCCAGCTCACATCACCATCTATTATGACCTTGAAGAAACTTGGGTAACCAGAGTTAGATTTAATTACTTCTTCTGAATTAAAAAAAAAACATTTTTCGACTGAATTCAAAGGGAAAACATTTGGATACAAGTGCAGACTAGTCATCATTATTTGTCAAAGCTATTGGCAAAAAATATGATAATGACTTCACATTCTTTCATGGTGAATAAATTGGCAAACAATCAGGAATATTTCAGATTGATAGAAAGCCTGGAACCCTTTTCTGGAGTGGTTGGACAAATGTGGGATTCACTGAGAATGTCTCAAGCTGGCCATGCTTCCATGACCCTCAATCATTTTATCCTACTTTAGGACTGAATTCCTCACCAACAAAAGGACTAACCAGCTGTAAATAGTACATTAGCTAAAAGACGGGCAGTGCTGTCATCTGAAGGGGAAAAATAAAAAATAAATCAGCTCAGGAATCCTGAGATAATTTGGTCTGTTTAATGACTCACGGGCTCGCACATCAAAGCAAACAACAAAGAAACGCATAAACACTGCAAATCTCGTTTCATCTGCGATATGAATCGTGCATGAGCGGTAACAATGTTTATGAACAGCGTGCGCAGCGTGCAGGCATCAAGCTTGTGACCGAAACACTAAAATAATCACCATTCGTACACATTAGCAGATAAGACTCGGTCCTGTTCGGGGAGATAAACTGTCTGCTGCTGACATGTAAACAACGTCCCATGAATTACCCATACGACAGGCAACCGTTGTCGTTTTAAGCCTAAAACTACGACGTTAGAAAACCCTCTTCACTTCCAAGACTTGCAGCTATGGTGACTGTGTCGACATTTGAGGGGACAGCCACCATTAAGCGGTTGTAATCACTCGAAATGGTTCTTTTATGTTGCTGTGGAAGAATTTGGGTCCACTCTTGATTGGAGGAGTTCTGAGCATGAACAGCCCTTTTAAAGTCAGACCATCTCAACTAAATGTAACTAAATGTGAGTTAATTTACAAATTTTGAAAAATTTTGATTTCGTCTCGGATCATATAAATTACATTTACTCAACCCTCGTATTGGGAGTGAAGATTTTAGTTTTTTTTTTTTTTTTTTTTTTTTTTTTTTTTGGTTTTTGGAAGCACCAAAAACCCAAAAAAACCCCAAAAAAAAATTCCATGTTTTTTCTCCAAAG
>NW_015117293.1:0-1619 GCF_001443285.1 Poecilia latipinna
CAGATATTTTTACACGCACAAATCTTTTTACATATGCACAAAATTTTTACGCACGCACAAATCCTGTTACACACGCACAAATCTTTTTACACACGTACACATATTTGGAGACTATTTTAACTCCATACCAGCGGCTCTAACACTGAAGGAGTTAATTCACTGCCTCCGCCCCAGAATCACAGATTCCCACCGAAGCGAAGCGACAGAAGCCAAGTCATTTCAGGACTATTTACTTTCCACCTGTCTGGGGTGTTTTTCCACACTTGGTAATTTTTTTTTTTTTTCTGAGATGGTTTATAACTATTATTTTGAGTTGAGCTCAACCTGTATGATAGACGTCACGTTCGCCACACGGCTCGGTGTTAGCATTTTTAGCTTAGCATGCCGAATGTTAGCGAAGTATAAGTGTTGTAAAAAATCGAGCCGGTGAACATTCAGTCAAATTCTTGGCTAAATTGAACAGATCCGTAATAATCTGGAGTATGTTTTCTCATGATGTTGAACATTTACATGCTTATTGGTCAAATTTATCAACACTTCTGATCGATTTTTTTCCTTTGAAAAACGGTTGAAAGCATTGTTCCCGCTGTTGTCTTCTTGTCTACGTTTTGCAGCATGTTTTAATCCTTTTATTGCCTTTTTGTATATATTAGAACCAGTCTGGTTGAGGATGAATCTCCAGTCGTCAGCCTAACCTCCCCCTCCTGATCCCTCCATGGATTCTTCGAAGATTCAAGCTCCAAAAATGATTATGTAAGTGTTAATATTTCTGAAACTCCACATTTCTGTAATGGAGGCTTGTTGTTATAGTTGTAGTAAAAATTTATTACTTCGCTCCATTCCTTATTGTTCTGTTTTTTGTTTGTTATGATCCAGAGACCAACACTGGCTGTAGTACTCAGAGACTGAAGACTGTCCGATGCAGTAGAGGAGCATGTTGGTGTCTCCGGCCAAACTTCACGAACAGCCCAACAACCTGAAGACAATCTGTTAGTGATGGACATCTCTGGTGGAGTGCAGAGAGGAACTGTCTCTTATCAACAGAAACAGAAACTGGATAAGAAATGATGGATCTGAATATCAGGTTGGTCTGTTATGTACTGTAATATCTGGCAATCCACCAGTTAAAAGAAAATGTACTCTATCATATTACATGAACTGCATGCATTGATACAGGCTTTACTTTCTCCACCTTGTACTTTGAACAGTTTCATGCATATGGTATTGAAGAAAAATGTATTAAGCATACTGCATGTTGCATTGCACAGCTGATATGTTAGACCTTTTAATAAGCAATATGTGAATGAAAGCGACATGTGAAACATGCACATTATTCCATGTTGTAATATGTTTTGTAATTATAGTGCACGTTTTGAAATAAATGCATTTGAGAAAATCATTGCCTCTTTATTAAATGTTTATTTTCCAAAGAATTTTTAAAAGTTCAAAACAGTATAGTACCTATTTAATATTAATTACAAATAACTCTTATGAAGTTAAAAAAAATACTCTGTGAGAGTTAATAAGATCTAACACTGAATTAGTGTTAGTAAGTGTTAAATTATTAACTCCAGCAGATTTGATATTTGACACTTTATTAGAGTTAAGGTACCAACTCT
>NW_015117293.1:5948-8168 GCF_001443285.1 Poecilia latipinna
GAGGCTGGGGATATTTAAGAAGCGGCGAGCTGACACTTCCTTGCCTGAGTGTTTGTTTACCTCGGTAACAAATCGTTCCAGAGTAAGGCCCTCTGAGCTTTCCCCGAGATAATCGCCTCCTCTGTTTTTCCTCTTATCAGGTTTACCTGGATTCCTCCGGAGTTTTTCGAGAGAAGAGTTCTGTGGATCGTTTATCCCGGACTGCGACCAGCCGCCAGCTCGCTCCTCCACTCAGCCTGACTTACCTGTCCGCCCTCCATCGGTTCGTTGCCTCTCCACGCCATCCCTGGGTCTTTCTCTGCTCCCAAAAGAACTTCCATCTTCTCCCCCCCTCAGTATATATATTCATCCACCTCCCTGGATTCGCAGATACTAACCGCTTCCTCTCGTTGACAGTGGCTGAACTGGTTATCCCTTCCGGACTCCTGCTCCGTGTTTTTTTTTCCCCAACCCTGTCCCCTTTTTTCAATAAACTTCATTATTGTTTTGCACATGCGTCTCCTGATTGTGTTCGTGCATGTGGGTTCGTAAACTGGAACCAAACTTGACAATGTAAGTGTTAATATCTCTGAAACTCCACATTTCTGTAATTGAGGCTTGTTGTTAAGAGTTGTAGTAAAAATTTTTTCCTTCATTCCATTCCTTATTGTTCTGTTTTTTGTTTGTTATGATCCAGAGACCAACACTGGCTGTAGTACTCAGAGACTGAAGACTGTCCGATGCAGTAGAGGAGCATGTTGGTGTCTCCGGCCAAACGTCACGAACAGCCCAACAACCTGAAGACAACCAGTTAGTGACTGTACATCTCTCTGGTGGAGTGCAGAGAGGAACCGTCTCTTATGAACAGAAACTGGATAAGAAATGATGGATCTGATTATCAGGTTGGTCTGTTATGTACTGTAGTATCCAGTAATCTACCTGTTAAAAGAAAATTTATTATATTACATGAACTGCATGCATTGATACAGGCTTTACTTTCTCCACCTTGTACTTTGAACAATTTCATGCATATTGTATTGAAGAAAAATGTATTAAGCATACTGCATTTTGTATTGCACAGCTGATATGTTAGACCTTTTAAAAAGGAATATGTGAAGGAAAGCGACATGTGAAACATGCACATTATTCCACGTTGTAATATGTTTTGTAATTATGGTGCATATTTTTAAATAAATGCATTTGAGAAAATCATTGCCTCTTTATTAAATGTTTATTTTCCAAAGAATTTGTAAAAGTTCAACACAATAATACCTATTTAATATTAATTACAAATAACTCTTAAGAAGTTAAAGAAGTACTCTGTGAGAGTTAATATTAAGATCTAACACTGAATTAGTGTTAGTAAGTGTTAAATGATTAACTCCAGAAGGTTTGATATTTGACAATTTATAAGTGTTAAGATACTAACTCTCCAAAAAGAGTTAAATTAACACTTTCTGGTGTGGACCCATATAGACACTTTAAAAGTGTTGAAATCAAATCTGACAGTGTTAATCTGGGCCTCCTGGATTTGCTGTGTAATATTTTGGCTGATATTATTATACGTTAGATAAGCAAATAATCAAACCAATATAGTCTACTAAAAGCACAATAAAAAACTTAATCATAGCAAAATGTTACCATATCAGGTCTGCTGTGTTCCTCTCCTGATCTATTGTCTGGTATCGCACTGCGCCACGATGGACACCTTTTTATTTTAATTGCCTGTGTTCATCCTCACTAACATGTTCAGCCTGGGATTTGCGTCTTCCTTCTCACGTCTGTATCTTTATGAGAGGCTTTACTTCTAAGGACGGTGGAGAATCGGGTCGAAGATGTTTTAAAAAGATGCGGGTTGACAGCAGCTCACCGCGGCTGCGTAGTGTCCATCTCTAGGCAACCGTGACAACAGCGTCGGTCCGTAGCGTTCTGGGGTCCTTTAGCTCCCGCAACGAGAATTTAGCTGACCTTAATATTGACTGTTTTATTTTGGTCATTATTGTTACACTTAGTAACAATGTATGTGTGATGGGTGTGTCTATCAGACATTTATAGAAATATGGAACAAACCGCGTCCTGTATCGGTTCAATACGGGACGCAACATTTAACAGCCAAATACGGGACGATTCCGTACTTTACGGGACGGGTGGCAACCCTACATGGAGGTAAAGCAAAAGGAGGATGACGAATTTGCTTTGTACAGGTCCTTCTCAAAAAATTAGCATATTGTGATAAAGTTC
>NW_015117293.1:11914-13665 GCF_001443285.1 Poecilia latipinna
TGCTTTCATCCGACAAAAGTACTTTGGACCACTGAGCAACAGTCCAGTGCTGCTTCTCTGTAGCCCAGGTCAGTCGGTTCTGCCACTGTTTCTGGTTCAAAAGTGGCTTGACCTGGGAAATGCGGCACCTGTAAAACATTTCCTGCACATGCCTGTGCACGGTGGCTCTGGATGTTTCTACTTCTGCAGGTCCCCCAAGGTCTGGAATCGGCCCTTCTCCACAATCTTCCTCAGGGTCCGGTTACCTTTTCTCGTTGTGCAGCGTTTTCTGCCACACTTTTTCCTTCCCACTGAGGTGCCTTGATACAGCACTCTGGGAACAGCCTATTCGTTCAGAAATTTCTTTCTGTGTCTTACCCTCATGCTTGAGGGCGTCAGTGATGGGCTTCTGGACAGCAGTCAGGTCGGCAGTCTTACCCATGATTGCGGTTTTGAGTAATGAACCAGGCTGGGAGTTTTTAAAGCCTCAGGAATCTTTTACAGGTGTTCAGAGTTACTTCATTAATTCAGATGATGTTACTTCCTCGTTCAGAGAAACTTTTTGTGATATGCTAATTTTTTGAGATAGGAATTTTGGGTTTTCATGAGCTGTATGCCAAAATCATCAGTATTAAACAATAAAAGACCTGAAATATTTCAGTTGGTGTGCAATGAATCTAAAATATGACAATTTAATTTTTGTCATTACATTATGGAAAATTAACTTTATCACAATATGCAAATTTTTTGAGAAGGACCTGTATTTCACGTCACTGAGAGAGAGCATTGTTGAGGAAGGGTTTGATTATATGATTTAGGTTTATTTAAAAATAATTTTAGAACCCAGTTAAGAACAGATCCTTGTATGATGATCACTATGTCCTAGAAGTGGGAAGAGGGTGTACTTTGTTTTTCCAATGCCTGTAAATACAAACTGAAGTAATGAAACACAAGAAACTGGTGTGTGGAAGAAACAGAAATCAACACACAGTTCATCTGTGACAAACATTTCACTACCTGCATCAGTTTGCATTTACACTTTTTAGTTTTTGCAGCTTTTAAGCTGTCCTTAATTATTAATAGAGCTGCCAGGACTCCTCGACCACCAGCAAACTCAGCGTGAAACCGTTTCCTGAAGTATGCTCTGTTGTATACTGCAGTACTTTCCTCAGTTGCTGCCTATAAAAAGTATTCTAATTAGTAAAAATCGATGTGGCTGATGTTGACTTACTGATGGAGCCGAAGAATAAATCCAGTCTCCTGCAGAAAACAGGATTCTGACTTGGGATTTATTTTATTGCAGAAATTCCCAAAGGACAAAATTTATTCAAAGGAAGATTGATGAAATGGATTTCATTTCACACAATTTTATGGCCTGAGTATCACATGTAGAAGAAAATTAAACCTGCAGTGCGTCAAGTAAAGTTCCTGAATGTATTGGAAATATTTAGGTCTGGGAGTTTGGACAAAGCCAATGTTTTCCACAGATATATGTCAGCTCTATCCAATCTGCCAGTGTTTTGTGAAACCTTCCAGACAGCTGTCAGTACATAGCAACTCATCTCAATATGAAGCCCACAATATTATGTGCACTTGGTGAACCATCTTACCACCCAAATCTTCAATATCTGCTGCTGCCCGTGTTATGCAACACATTCAGATGTTCATTTAGAACAGAGGTTCCCAAACTGTGGGGCGCGCCCCCTAGGGGGGGGCATGTCATTGCAGAGGGGGCGCGGGAAGCCGTCTGGATGAAAAAAAAAACAAAACAT
>NW_015117293.1:19367-20163 GCF_001443285.1 Poecilia latipinna
AACCACTGATTTAGAAGCTTCTTATTTCTGCTTCAGACATATCGCAAAAATAGTCTGTGTGTGTGTTACAATGTTCTGATTGGATGTTTAGAGTGTATGTTAATTAATCTCATTGAATCATTAAAACGTACTGAGCATTTTAAGTTACTACATTGTTGTATTAAAGGTCTTTGTTATTTCTATACTTTTGGCACTATTGTTTGTTTGAATATTTTATTGAATTAAAGTAACACAAAGAATCAAGCTTAAGCATTTTATTAAAGGTGCAGAATGTAACTTTTTTTATGTTCATATTTGTTAAAAAATTGCATTATATACTAAAAGTAGAAGATGAGAGAGATATGTGAAAAAAATCAAGTCCCCCTGCCATAGGCATAAGAAGCAAGAGGTACAGGGGCTACGGAGGGGCGTGTCCCCCCCAATGTTGGAGACGGGCACATATGTCCCACCCAAAAATTACACTGCAAAATATTTGATTTTGACTTTTTTAACTAGTGGGCTTTTATTTTGAAGGTGCAGCATTGAGTCACATCACTTCTATCTAGTGGTTGCAGAGGTCGCAGAAGGAATACCTAAATCCACAGATGTGAAATAGCGGACACGATCAGAAACCTAGCAGTTCTTGAGTATGCAATAATTATGGATGGAACACAGGATATTTCAGGGCAAGAACAGGAGAGCATTTGTCTGCAATGTGTTGACAGTGACATGAAGCCCAGGTGATAGGCACTTAACTCATAACACGTCCCTGAGGCCCCTTGTAGCAACAACAAGGAAAATATCAAATCACATGTCT
>NW_015117294.1:0-20140 GCF_001443285.1 Poecilia latipinna
CAACACTTAATTCAATTAGGGTTAATCCTAATGATTCAAAAATGATCAGCTGTTTGACATTTGCAAACACCCAACCATAATGGTGGTAGAGTTCTGGTCAGGGGCTGCTATTCTCTTTCAAGAAATGGCCAACTTGGAACCATAAATTTTGGTGTTTATCAGAAAATCCTGAAGGAGAATGGTCGCCCTATCTCTTTGTGACCTTAATCTCAAGAAATTTCACTTCCAAATTCCTCCACAGTGAGATAAAATGATCATTATCAGTTATCCTAAATGCTTGATGCCAGATGTGGCTGCCAATGGTGGATCAAGCTGCTTGGGTTAGGGCGGTTACTCATTAGTCTCAGATTGGTATAAATAGCTATTTTCCCCATAAGGAGTGGAGTCTTACTTTCAAAGTTGTTTTGTATTTACTATGGTTATCTGCTGAAACATTAAAGTGACTAAAAAGGAAATCTGCCAGTAATCTCCACAAAAAGGTCACAAATCTGATCACCGTAGCCGCCTGTAACCATGCCTGCCATAAATAAGTGAAGAGAGCCCGGTCAGTGCAGACAATCCAGATAAGAGCAAGAGTAAAATACCACAAATGATGAAATTTAAAAAAAAAAAAGGGATGAAAGGTTGACAAGACTTCTGACAAGCTCACGGCAAGCCACTTTGACTTTGATACATTATGCATCAAAGAGGAGTCAAGAGCGTACGGTGCCGCTTTTTGTTCCGCGTTCGATTGGAGTTAAAGGAACTTCTGACAAGGCCTGTAGGGTCACTGAACAGAATCTTTGCAATATGTTCAAGAACACCGGTTTAAGATCCGTCATCGAACAAGAACTCAGGCTTCTGGTGTTTCCTTACAAAATGTTACATCCCTTGACATTTACGGCAGAACAGGAGTAGGAATATATCAAGGCAGAAGCCCAAAGTCAAGTTTAGCAAAGTAATTATCTTATTGCAAACATGAACAATAAGCAGCTTATCTCTATTTTTTAATTAAATGGGTGAAATGCAAAAATGCATTTTCCTAAAGAAGTGCAATTATTCTGCATTTCCAAGCTGATTGAAAAACTACTGTGATCTCTAAAAAACGATCAACTCCAAACCTTTATGTCAGATAATTTCTTAACTAGTCCTGCTTTATCATTTTTAAGGTTTTCTTGTGATTCAGTTAAAAAATGTTCAAGGGATACATTGCTTAAAAAATGTCAAATTAGTTTTGATATGGAAAATCAAAACTATTTTGAAAATCGTGTTTTTGTGGCACGATTGTTAGACCTCTCTTAATGAAAGAGGGAAAAGTGCTGCAGGGATCACAGATCAAATGTTATAAATTTCAACATTTATAACATATTGAGACAGAAAACATATATTAATAAATATAAAAATAAATATATTTATAAACATTTGTTGCAACTACAGTGCCATGCAGAAGATAAATGCACAATCATCCTTTGGGAGTATTGTGTTGCTAGGGAAACGAACATTTACCGTTGGCATGGGTCATGAAACCACAAAGGACCAATCAGGATGGCACAATTGATGAAGGAGGAATGATAAAGAACCAATCGAATGTTGTAATGCCAAGACATAATGTCACATATTGTGTTGTGTTCCTCTTGACCAAGGTGATTTCACTCAGCACATTTACAGAATTTGATTTTGAGTTTTTAATGTGTCCTTAAATACAAAAATTGCGTTATTCCACACACACACACACAAAAAAACTCAACCGCTTTAGAGAAAGAAAATAAAGCTGCTAGAAAGGCCCGGTCAATCACTGGCCTACAACTGTATCTATGGAAAGAACTGAAGACCAGAGTGCAAAGAGGAAGAATGCAAAGCATCAAATATTAAGACAGTTTCTGCCCAAGTTTTCAAAACCAAAAGGCTTTGAGTATTTATTACATTGCAGAAAGTTTGAGCAATACTCACTCTCCAGCTCACTCTCTTTTGAAACTTTGATACACAGAATTTATGGACTAATTTGTTTTGATATAATTGCATGAGTGGATTACTTTGTGGGCTGTTACCCACATCTGGTGTAAATTTCATGTCAGTAGGATCATCATCTACTGAAGGAAACTGCCTACTTCCCCCCGACCCCGGCGCTGCGACTCAGGGGCTAAGATGATAACCTGCAATTTCTCGCACTTTTGCTGACACCATCGGCATTTTATTTGGCCCAGTTGTAAACCCTCATTCCTACAAGGCAGGAGGATCTCTAGAAGGGACTGAATAGCCACATGTGACCATAACTATTCTCCTTCCATCCTCCTCAAGTCTGCTTCCAGTTCTCTGTGGTCACAATCTGTTCTGAGCACTTCCACAGCCGAGTGACTTTCCTGAATGTACAAATCAATCGATTACACACGCTACTTAGACACAGCCACAAGAACCTAATATTAGACATTTTTGCTGTGACACTTTATGCAACTAACAGGAGAGTGTGACTGACCACCAAGCAACTGTTGAATTGTATCAAGCTGAAAGTCATGCCCACACTCTGTAAATAGAAAAATGCGTAAAAGAAAATACTTGCAGTTGTTGATGTCATCTCATTACTTCTGCTGCTACAGGCTCTGTGGTTCAGTTAATGTGGGAATTGGTAGTAATTTGCCATGTAGGCTTCTTTTTCCACTGCTTTCAATACTGGTCTCTTGCTCAACTTGGATTCTTTCAGTTACATTATCCTGTTGTCCAACAGAAACTTTAAATGTCTCTAATTGGCATCTTAGGTGAAAGTCTTGGAGTTTTAGCATCTCAGCCTATAAAGATATACATCAGGCATTGGCATTAAGGACAGTTAAAGCCAATTCAGGGTACAGGCCTGACGCTTGAAACATAGGGTCCTGTCAAATACCAACTTGGGAAGTTGAAATATCTAGGTCCAATGCCACTTGGCTGCTATTGGCTGGTATTTGTGAAGCAATGATGATTGGCTGAGCCCTCAAGAGTGATAAGGAATACCATGGATATTAATTTCTGCAGCAGTTCAGAAGCTAAGGCAGTTCCCACTGTGCATATTAATGCATATTAAGTTATATTTTAGATTTTTGCAGTGCCTAAGCTCCATGAAAACCAAAGAGCCTCCTGTATTCCGATTGTGAAACACAATGGTGTCATCAGCATGCTGTTTGGGATACTTTTCTTTAGCATGGACAGTGAGCTGGACAGTTGGAGGAAAAATGGATTGAGTAGAGTAGATTAACACAACCTTATATCTTGCATTCTTGTTTGGTTTTCTCTTTGCTACATGTATTTAATTAAATCCGTCACAGAAGTCCAACCCAATCATCGAGCAAATAATTTTGGACTGACCCGGCCCGAATTTCAGTGCGGGCCCAGCTCGGGGCATAATTATAAACTCTATAACAAACCTAAACATGCCAGCCAGAACTACAACTGAATGGTTTAAATCAAACAATATTCATCTGTCCATTCAAAGTTCAGGCTTAAATCTAACAGAAAATATCTTTTATCAAAACTAGAACACTGTTGTTCACAGACACTCTCCACTTAATATGAATGATCTGATTGCAGACCAGCCATTGTAAACAAAGCAAGAAAAAAAAAAACTCTTAGATGATTATGATGATAATGTCTGGGGGGAAAAGCACAATCTAATTACTGATTCTTGAGAATCAAATTCTGCAGTTTGAGGAGATGCTTTGCTGAAGAGTATCTAAGCAAGCAGCCATCCGCAGACATCGCTCTGAATGTGTTTGTGTGTTGGTTGGTGACAAAAGGGTTTGCAGTGTCATTCCAGCTCAGAGGACATTAGCAGAACGCCAGAGAAATGACAGAGGAAATGATATGCAAACCAGGGTTCATTGGGTATGCATGAGTTCCCGCCCCTGGGCCTCGTAGTGTTAGCATGCTGTATTTGCACCATTTTAACATTGTTTGAGCAAATGCAGCTTGATTTCTCAATTGGTGGGTCATAACGCTCGATAACCCTCTGTGAAACAAATGTCACTAAAATCTAAAAAGGGGATGCAAGATGCCGTAACTGGTAGAGATGGAAACAGCCTAGGCAGAATGGGATTTGAAAAAAAATATCCACGAATAATTCTTTTACCAACACTGTCGTGGGGGGGAATGATGTGACGTTTTTGAAAACCAATTTTATATGCCGTCTACATTCATTACATTTGAGCTTTTTTCTTTTCCTGAATACTTTTTCCTTATGCTGTCGCTGTAGTCATGTCTAACCTTCACTTATATCAAGCAGAAAATAAAGTGCTCATCAGGAGAAGGGGTGTACTGATCTAAATCTTTGACACAGGCATTAAATTCAATAACACTTTTATAGATGACTGACGGCAATTACCGAAGGAATAAGGTCTACCTGTTGGCTCTGCGGCATAATTTCAGTGCGTCTTACACTCATGAGTGAGTAGCTCACAAACAGGAGTGAGAGATAATTTCTCCACCAGTTTATTTTATAATTAATCAATGTGGAGTGAATAAAGTAAATAAATAAAGTGTCATCAGCTAATTAATCAAGAGGTGTGTTTCCAAAGCATGTCAGGAGGTCATACTAGTAGGTTTAAATGCCAAAGGAAAACATTTTAAAAGCTTCTTTAGAAAACATCTTAAATGTTTTGCAGCTATTCATTTTATCATAAGGTTTTTTTAACCCTTTGCTGTAACAGCCAACAGTACAGCAGGAGATAAAGAGATACCTTGTTGTGTACAGACACAGCTCAGCTTGCAGAAATGTAGACAGAGGTAAACTGAAGAAAATCTGATTGTCTAAGTAGAAACATGCTCTGAGGAGAGAAATGTTTTTTTTTTATTTATTCAGACTTGGTGAACTCTATGGGTTTTCTTTAGAAGAGAGATTTAAATCTGTCTGGCTCAGATGCTTGGAGCCAGTGGCAAAGACTGAACTCTGCAATATGCAGCATTTCTATGAAATAAAACCTAAAACGAGTATTCAAAGTCAAACTGCTGGAAATCAACAACATTATTAAAGTTGTAAGAGTGTTACTAAAATAATTATCCAACAAAATGTTTGTTTCATGTACAAATATTCATTTTAAATCAGTTTGTTTCAGTAATGGTTAATGCTCCTTCAGTTTTCACCCTAATTGTTCTAGTTTTTAATGGACAGTCGTTTCCCAACAGCTGATTTGTGTTCTTTAAGCCACCTGACAGGCAGTGTTCAGCAGAAGGTGGAAGAGGGGAAGCGTTGACAAGAATAATGCAGTGTTGTACCTCCCTTCCTCTTGCTGGTTGAAAAAAAAGGCAATTCCACTTTTTTTCTCGCTCACAACAATGAAAAAATTTGGCAATTCAGAAATATTTTAGGAACAAAAAAGCACTTGTGGTGAAGAAACAAAACTAGAACCGAACAATCTTTTTCCTAACACCATTTCAAAACTACGGGTGCACAGACTGTAATTTTCTGGCCGATCACTGCTCTTTGAAGAGGCTGATCTATTTTGTTCAGTACCAATGTTTTGTCTGAAAAGTGACTAAATTGTTGACTTTCAGTATCAGCAGAAATCAGAAAATCGGCCTTGATATTTCAGTGAACCCCATTCGAAACTTCAGTGGTGTAAATTTAGTAAATGTCTACAGTATGTTAAACTACACTGAATTTTGCAGTTGTTTGATGTTTTAAGGACAGAAATACAACATGAGGCATTTGGTTACTTAAGTAGGAGCAGGCATATTTCTCACTTTTCTCTTTAAAACAGACTGAATCATATTTCATTTCAAATCATGTGAAATCAACTCATTTGTCGCTCAAGGCTATCACTGAACCACATGCCTGGTTCAGGGAGAAGGAAAAAAGTGCTTTCCTGATTTGGACTCCTGCCAAACCTTCCAAATAGAGCACAAAAAGAATAAGAAACTATAAACACACACCAACTCACAGTGCTACTGCAACTGAAGACAATCACTTTATTTTGTCTCAACATGTGACCTTGAACGCACCATGAAAGCTTGATCTCAAAAGGACTACTCTGAGAATGAATCGTCTCGTAATGACAAGTTGCCTCGCATTGCCAGCACAGGCACCTCGAGCAGATTGGCTTTACTAGTTTTACATTCAGCAAACAACAGATGGCAGCTAGGTTTAAAGGCTGGTGGACTCATAATGGGTCCACATGCACTACTGTGTGCAAGACACAAACAGAAAGTCATTAAGAAGTGACAAAAAATGTTTTTATTTCCCAGCCAAAACACCAAATTGTAGCCAGATGCAACTTTTTCAATAAAGCCATCATGTGGAGATGGAACTCGGGAATATGTCTCCGGTATCCATACAGACTACTCCGTGTCTGAGGTTTATGTCTGCATTGAACTGAAAGCAGAAAGACATCAACATTGTTTGTTTAAGGATTTCTTAATCCACCAAAATCACCAGCAATATTCCATATCGAAATATATTGTGCACCCTAAAGGGATACGTTTGTCATTGCAAAAATGACATTGTCATAGTTTCATCTGTATACACAGCAAATTTGGAAGTGTTTCATCAACTCCTAGAGAGTTAAATTCAACACTTTGAAAGTGTCTATATCGGTCCACTCTGAATGGTGTAGAAGTTACACTTTTGAAAGTGTTATTTGTGATAGAGTTGAATCAACACTCACAGTAGTTGAAATCAAATACACTTCAGTGTTAATCTACTCAACAACTAGTGTATATTGTCAAAAGTTAACACTATGAAAGTGTCAAACTAACAGAATGGTGTAAAGTATATATTAACATAGAAATCTGAGTTTTACCCAGAATGCACCTGGAGACAATAAGGATGATTCATTTGTAGTTTTATGTGTCATAAAGTTAAATATAAGAGTGAAAATAAAGCCAGTCATGTGGCAAAACATTTTATACAATATTTTACACTCACTATGTCACTAAAATCAGTCAGTCTGGTAAGGTTTTTAGCAACCATGAGTCAACAATGGAGCACCCTACTATATAACCTACTGGGGTATCATACACACTTTTCAACAGGAGAGGGTTCTCCTTTACAGTTCTCATCAGATTTTATAAAGAAAATTTGGATCCCTGAAGGCATGTTCTGCTCCATGTGGTCCCCTTCTAGGTCCAGGCCGGGGGCGTGCTGCAACCCCCACCTACCTGTAGCTCCTTCCCTGAAGTGATGTCACAAATATGTTACAATTGTTGGAGGAACTGTCTGATATTGATTTCTAAATCAACACCAGACTGAGTGTTGAGTTAGACTGTTGGAGTTAATTTAGAAATCAACACTGGACTGGATTGCTTTTTGTCGAACTCTTTGGAACTCTGTAGTGAGTGTTAGGGAAACTAACACTAACACTCATGTTGTTGAATTAACACTGTATTTTTAACATACAACACTTGCACTGGAAATCTGACACTTCCGAATTTGCTGTGTAGGTTGGTCTGGAAAGTTTTTTGGTTTTTTTTTTACCTTAGTATACAAAGAAATCATTTAAAAACTGCTTCTTGTATTTACTTGGGTTATCTAGGTCTGAGATTAAAATTTGTCAGATGATCTACAAGCATAGAAGTTTGACTTAAAAGAGAGAAATGGAAAAAATAATCTTAAAAGTTGGTATCACACTGTAGATTTGTAGAAAATGTGGGTATCACAAAACAGTAGGAATAATCTGCTACTGTGTGGTTAATGATTACTTGGGAGGCTGAATACATTGTACCTCATGTTGTGTTTAATTTGTGATTTTGACATTAAATCAACAGAGGTGTGGGATTTCTCAAGCTGATTGGAGCTAATCATCACAACTGATGCTGAAACAAAAACCTACAGAGCTATTGGTTAATGAACAGAAAACCAATTGTTTCTCTTTATCATAGTAAAACAGATACTATTGGTTCTAATAATCTGTGGTTTAAAAAGATAAGTCTTGAATTTGCTTCAGCCACAAATTGATGCTTTTTTAAGATTTCAGTCCACAGTTTGATTGATATTCAATTGGTAAATGTCTTTTGATAACTACCCAAAATGTATGCACTGAAATGTCAACATAGAAGTATTAAATTTAACTGTTAACATAACAGAGCCTTTGCAGCAATTTCTTAATATGGCAGTTAAAAATTTCACAAAGGTAAGTCATGAACTTGACATTTTGAAAGTAAATCTAATTCAGTAGAAGATTTGAATACAGCTTGCACATTTTGAAGTCCTTTCACCTGTCATCTAGTCAGTCTGTTCTCTCATGCATCGTTTTCTGGCATCCCAAGGTGCTCCCAGTCCAGAAGGGATATATTGCCTATTTAGTGAGTTCTGGCCTCTAACACAGGGTCTCCATTACAGTAGAAACATCATGAACCATATGTGCTCAAATGTGTCCAGGTGGCATTCTGGGATGCCCAAATCTCTTTACTCACTCCTTTCAGTGTGAAGGATTATTCATTCTGCTCCAGGCCTCATCTGGATGACTGAGCTGGTCTCCCAAGAGGAATCTCACTTCTGCTGTTTGTATTCAGGATCTCTTTTTGTTTTAAACCTTTTCCTAGAGTGGTAAGAAGTGGTTGGTATGTGGACGGAATGGTCTACCTCTTTCAGCTCAGGTCTTGGCTAACCTGTGAGACACGCACAGTAAAGTCTACTGTGTGCTTTCATGCAAACAGTATTCAGGCTCTAGTTTTGCTTTCTGAAATTTCTGATCTTATCCACCTTTAGAAATCTTTTCTCAGATACTTTTCTTGTTTTCATTTTTGGTCTTCGTCTGGCTATGACAAATGTTCAATTTGTCGTGACCTCGGGCATGCAGTCGTGTTTGCCCAGCCACAGTGTGTGTTGGCATCTTCAGACGAGTGCCATATGTGACAGGAAATGTGGTTGAACTGGTGAAACCAGAGCCTTCTTTGAACACTGAAAATTGGAATTTGTATCATTTGGACTCTTGCAGAGGATCTTTGGCATTGAGGGTTGAAGCCATGAGTGCAATCTGTGTTGCATGTTCTCAGCAATCACACTACAGTCATGGATAAAATAATACAAGTAATCTTTTTTAGGTTCTATGACTTTTGTGTCTGTTGTGATTTATGATTTCTTTTCTTTGGAACTCAAATTTTTCCTTCGAGACACAGCTATGTTGCCACAACTTGGTTATCTGCAACAATTTATTTGCAAGATTATGAAGGATCTCTGATGGCAAAAGAATTAAAGTAAATTCTCTTGTGAGAAAGCAGATGACCTGTAGCTTTTCACTACTACTTTGTTGTGACAAAAGTAGTGCAGACTCTTTTCAGTTGCTTCAGCCTGAAGCAAAGAGATGTTATCTGTTAATAGGGCTGACTGCACTGCATGTTTTTGGTGTGAGTTTTATTTCCAGAAAAATACACGGTCAATTCTCCTTGACTAGGCATCTTTTAGAGAATCCCAGAGGAGAGCAAACCTTGAAGTAGGACTCAGCATTTCATTTGGAAGTTTCCTTTTTATATTCTTGCTGAAAACTTGAAATCAAACCCATATTTTATGGTAACCTTAATTTTTTTTTTTTTTTTTTTTTTTAGATAGTTGTGTTACCCTAGAAAATAGAATCCCACAGAGACAAAGCTAGACTGCAACTGAACCTTCAAAATCTGCAAGAATCCTTCCTAAGATAAAGATGGTACACGACTTTTTGATAGATTTAAAGTCTTGAATCGTTATACTTTTTAGTTGTATTGAATAAAAGCAAAAG
Organism: Poecilia latipinna; assembly: GCF_001443285.1. Taxonomy (NCBI): domain Eukaryota; kingdom Metazoa; phylum Chordata; class Actinopteri; order Cyprinodontiformes; family Poeciliidae; genus Poecilia; species Poecilia latipinna. Next base: position 9,654 of record NW_015117294.1, read on the forward strand.
TATGTCTATTACCTTGACAGCAAAACCACAATTTAGCTGTCTTATAATTGTAAATAAACTCAAGCAATAAGGAGTACCATTTTTGTCAGATCCCATGTGGACAGGACGCTTGCGTGATCCTCAACAAGTCTGGGTATGAAACTGTGAGGGGTCTTATTTACAAAGGACTGTGTAGGACCCAAACTTAAAATGGAATGCACCAAATATGTATGATTTACAAAAAAAAACAAAAAAACACGTACACAAACCAGGAAGCTATTTTTTATAATTCAAAGCTATGCCTAAAAGTTTGCGCACAAGATGAAAAGTCACGACCTTTTCGTGGAAAGTGACATACATGTTTCAGACCCCATTTTGAGTGTACGCCAGTTTGTAAGTGAGACCCCACACCTCCTGAGTTCTCCGTTTGATAGTCAGGAGTTCTCAGATCGGTGCACACAGGAGCTGGTAAATCAAAACACACCCCAATCTTATTCTATGGAAAATAATCTAATTTAAAAGTAAAATTCAAGAACGTACCCATGTACAGAAAGCATAATCATGTGCAGCACTCCTCAGGTAATGGAAGCAGGTTGCTCCTATAACCTGAAAAGCTTGACCCTTGCTCAAAGGTTTATTGAGTCAGACTTTGTAAAGCAGGCAAAAACATGTGGTCACTATGAAGTCACGCCATCATAAAGGAAAACAACTTCCTTTGTTTACCGGTGGAATTTGCTTTGAAGCATATTAAAACCAGCAGCCCTACTTTTTGATCTCAATGTAACTCGAGGGAAATTCATCCCAAATCTCATCTGATCTAAGCTACCAGTTTCATAATGGAACAATCACAAATTAGGTATTGCAGTCATTTTTTATCACTTAATGGCATGTTTCAGACACAACCAACTTTAAACTTTTAGAAATAATTTAGATGAAGGTAAAAAGCTTTTAAATAGCACTTTTTTCGTTCATAACAAGAGTGAAGAGGACGATCTGTCTTGGACTTGAGCCTCATGACATCACAGAGCCTGAAACACTGTCATGCTCCAGACATTCCATGCGATTATAAAGAATGTGAATCGCTTAGCAATATAATTCTGCGCTAGTGCTCAAGTAGCGAGCATTAAGAGGGTGTAATTGCATCAAATCCGTTTTGCATCATAACGGGATTGGATTCATTTCAAAACAACACTTGCATTCAATCTCAGTAGAAAGTCTAGTTCCGTTTGAATTTTCAGACTTTATGCCATTTTACACTCGTAGCAGCAGTTACCCAGTTTCCTCCTGTGGGGGCCCGTGGGAAATCTACCTAAACCACTGATGGGATTATATCATTATGAAGAACGGAACTTGTATTTCACAGTGTTGCACACACATTAAGAACAACATCTTTGTTGGTATGAAAGCAAAAGAAGCAATTTGTGTCAAGTGTTTGGGGACTTATTTGGGGCATTGCAATTAGTTTAGTTTGTCTTTTAGTCTGACAAACTGACAGACTTGTCGTCTTTTCCTATGGGGGATTTTTTTTTCCAGACGAGGCTACCTAATTACCACAGTCTCACTTCCTCTGACTATAGAAAACTCTAACTTGAATCTTTTTTTATGTCAGTCTGACTTGCGTCATCACTACCAGTTTAGTAAGTTTACTGTATCCAAGACTGAATAAGCATTCCCAATGATTAGCACATCTTCTACAACTTATTAATCTCTGTTTTACACCAAGGCTTTTGCAGGCGATGGTGGGCTTTACAGTAAACACATTGCTGTTTTAGCCACAGACAGGCTTTTAATGGATGTCTCTGAGATTGGAGACTTGTGGGTTATTGGTAATGCTTGAGAGCCTTTACTCTGAAACCTTATATAATTATTAAAGACATCCTCTTTACTGAGATACATTTTTAACTGAGACCTACAGTATTTATATGTTTCATCCTTTCTTTCTGTCCAGTAATTTCCAATCAAGTTACATATTTCAGATTGCCATCTCTTTTTATGGGGTTTGTTCACTCTACTCTACTGTGCTGTGTAGAAGTGGAGGAAGTGTTTGATGCTATGCAGAAGTAAGGCCCTGGGCTTTACACTTTCATACATTTGTAGAATATAGCCTGGATCAAAAGTAAACCTTTCTAGCATCTTGTCACACTAAACACTTAGTTTTCCACAAAGTGATCCTATCTTTTTTGTGTGGAATGAAAGGCATACAGTTCATCCTTTGCTACAGCTTAGTGACTGATTAGGTTGTTTTAAAGGTCTGATTTGAAACTTTGAAATATGTGAAGATGAAAGGTCAATGTTCTATGCACTGTATCAGTGCCTACTAGTGACCAGATAACATTTTGCTGAATTATTTTCATGATTGGGCCACTCCACATACTTTGCACGCAGAGTTGAGTGAATTTTTACCAGTGCACACAGTCGGATTCGCGGCATTATATTTGGTCATTGCTAAAATATTTGTTTCGCACAATCAGGCCATACCATCTCGTCTTGGCTACTGCAACACCCTCCTAACATGTCTCCCAGGCTGTGCTATGAAACCCCTGGAGATGGCCAAGAATGCAGGGCGCATCTGATTTTCAGTCAGCCTAGAGAGCACGCATCACCCTTCTGTTTGTTGAGATCCATTGGCTGCAGCCCGCTTCATATTCAAGTCACTGATGCTAACCAACAAAGTGATTAATGGAACTGCTCCAAACTCTTTGAGCGCTCTTGCAAAACCTTCTGTCATCACTTGGTTACTCTGGTTGACAAAGGATTGTCTGTTAACAGAGTGTATGCCAGGGGTGCCCAAAGTCAGTCCTCGAGGGCCGGCATCCTGCGTGTTTTAGTTCTCTCCCTGGTTTAATGCACCTGGATCAAATGATGGCTCATTAGAAGGTCTAAGGAGAACAATTGACATGCTGAAAAGGTTGTTGCTACCACCAGGGAGAGAACTAAAACGTGCAGGATGTTTGCCCTCGAGGACCGACTTTGGGCACCCCTGGTGTACGCCATGCTCAAGACAATCCACTTTTCTTCTTTTCCTCTGTTCACGTGCCATCATTGTAAGATCTTAGGAACTGTTAATGGTGGACTTGTGAAAGGAAACACAACTTAAAGATGGGCTGGTCTATTTAGATGTTCCACAAACCCATCTTGTTGAAAGATCTTGAGTTTTTTACGAGGAGGAGCTTATGGTACTGTGAACGGATTTCCTGTAAAATCACACAAGCAAGTAAATATCACATAAGCAAAGAAATCATGTGTAATGTTGGCTTTGTTTAACTCTTTTCCATGTTTAGCACAATTTAGTTGCCTATTTCAAGAGAGACTCCATCTTTTATGTTGGTGGATTTCTTGACTTCTGCCCTGAAAGCCAGTCATTGCCTGTGGTTGATTCCAGTGTACTGTGTGTTTGTGTCTGTAGATGTAAATATCTTGATAAGGAGAGCTTGGTGAGATCTAAGCCTACTCATGTAAGGGTATATGAGAATGCATGAACAGGTTTGGCCTGTTCATGCCAAACCTCAGGAAGCATAGGGCAGCTCCCCAAAGTACGATAACTCGCTCAGGGCTGTGACTTTGAGCAAGGGCGCTTTCCTGTCAACTGAGCAAGCTCATTCATCATAACCCATGCTCTACTAGACTGGACCGACAGGCAGACGTGCCCGCAGTGAGCTGATATGCTTATTTGTAGTGTCGACGCATACACATAGCAACTGGGCCCACTGGAGAACCACCATTAAAATGACACACATTTATCCACTCAACTTGAGGGCCAATGTGGAGGAAATTAGGGCAGACATTGCCTCAGATGCACGGTTAGGCACTGCTATGTTTAGCAAAACAAAATAATTGTTCTCATGCTTGTTTTTGAGCATTTTTTTTTTCTTTCTACTTTGGGATGTAATCCATGTGAGCCTCTTTTCTTTAGCCACTTTGTTCTTTCTTTAAGTAAATCCTATAAAAGACCTCTTTGTAGAAAGGGAACCCTCTCTTTATAATGACCTATTAAAACAAACCAACCAAGCATGGACAGCGAATAGAGTATGGAACTGTTGAAACTGACAGAGTAATTCCTGCATCAAAATGATCTCCTTTTGAAAGCAAGTGATTCTTTCGTTGGTTTGTACGACGATTTAATAAAGCAGTATACTTTGAGAGATCAGTGCACGCACACTAATAGTTTCCTTAACTTGCATTCAACATTCAGTGGATTTCTTTTGGCAGCAGAAAGCCATAAGCATGGTTTTGTCCTTTATTATCCGCTCTGCTGAGCATATCTACAAATTAGTAGGTTCCTTTATTAAATGCCAGAGTTGAAATGAACTCCTTGGATAAATCTCTCTGCATGATAAGACTCCTGAAAAAAGTTATGTCTATAATGTCAAGTACAAGCAATGAGATACAACCCTGTACCGAGTAATAGTGAAATTTTGATGATATTTCTTCACTTTGAAGTTAGAAGTATAGTTATAGATATGCTTACAGCTCATTAGGTAAAAATATATTGGGTTAACAAGAATTAGTTGAGTTTCATCTATGAACTTAAACAAACCTAATAATTTTTTTTTTGCTGAAAGTAACTGGGTTTTCATCAAAGTATTTTGTAATGCCCATTTTGAAGTATCAGATTAAAATCTGATAAACAGCATAACTCGAACAAACTTCCTCAATTTCACAAACCTTCTATACTTGCATAAGATGGTTTTTATTTTGGTTTTTGTTTCTTCCCCCCAAAATAGTTAATGCAATAAAGTGGAGATTAAAACTCATTTCCTGAATAAGTTCTGATGTAGTGAACTTTTACATGATGAGGATCATTAGCATTGCATTTCTTTCTGATTGATTTGTTTGAAACCAATTGATGGAGATATGGAAAATTCATATTTTTTTGTGACATTTTAAAAGTTTGCCTAAAATTCCCATGAAAATTACATGGAAATATGACAACTAGATGGTATTTATAAAGACCGTCCTCATTTTGACAAGTAATATCATGGCAGTGATGCAAAATACTATTCTTTCTTCCCTCGTTGGAAATGTTCCTTATGTAGTTAATTTTAATTAATTTCATTGTATATGTATGAAGTTAAAACATATTATTTAATATATTTAGCTCATTTCTGTTTCAGCTGAAATTTTGTCTCCTGGCAGTTTGTTTTGTGGGTGCAGCATTTATCATCTCAACGTAAGCCTAAAACCCGATGCTGAAATGTGACCCAGTACTTCGCCTAAGAAAACAAATCAATGGAGGGAGAGTTTGTTAGAAATATTAAGTAGATAAGTGATTTTCTTTTCTTTCCATCCACTCTCTCCTTCTCTCCATCCCATTGACTTCTCTCTCCTTCTCTCCCCCAGATGTCTGGGGCTCATCGAGCGCCGCGAATGATTTACGCCGAGGCATACTGCTGCTGATGGATAGCCGCATTACTGCCAAACGTGTCACCCAAGACGAACGGTAGAGGTGGCTGTTAACGGATCGGCGCTGGGTGTGGGGAGGCGGAGGAATTGTCTTTCAGAGCCTATGACTGTGATTTCGATCGCGAGTTGAGGGGGTCGTATGTGCAGATTGGCTTTTGCAGCTGAAGCAAGGAAAAGGCTGGACTTTGAAGGAGACCTGTCATTTCAGTGGTTTCCTCCAGCTCAGCACTGGTTAGGCTTTTTGCAATATCTATGATTAGATTAGAAAACAGCAGGGGAGATGTTGAGCCGTGGGCGAGGTGGAGGAATTGGTGATGATGCAGTTGTTGGAGCGTGTTGAAATAACCTGCTTAGGTGGACCTCCACTTGTCACATGCAGTTTGCATCACTACAAATACCCTAAAGAACAGCAGGAGCTGAAAAATGCCAATATATTCACACATATTTCTCTTCTAAAAACTAGGTTACAGATATGAAAATGGGACATTAAATATTTTATCTGATCCTGTGTGGTACTGGATCAAATAGTCAAACCCAATGAAATTCCTTTTTGAATTTGGGAAATTATATGACAGCATCATTTTCCTAAGTTTAATTAGAGAGTATTTTTCTCTGCGATCAGAGATCAGGCCATGTGGAAATTTCCTCTGGTGTCAGCTCGTTGAAGAGTCTTCATGTAATACATGAAGACAAATTTTTAGTATAAATAAATAAAGATTAAATTATTTTATATTGCTTTACAAAAAAATCTGAGAAGTGTGGCTTGCCCTCCTGAGTCAACACATAGTAGCTCTACCATTGGCAGCATGTAGGGCAAGCCCTGCCAACACAGTTGGTAGATGTGTTGTCCAGCAGCCACAGTTTGTTGTGTTCTATCACATACAATCCTAATGACATCTGCTAAAGTTTAGGAAGGGCGAATGCTTTTTCAAGGCTTGGTAGCTACAAAACAATAAAATCCAAAAACTAAACTGCCATGTTGCTTCAACCTGCACTTATACTCAACGGACATAAAGAGTAATGACCAAGACGCCCCTTATTTCCACAATTTTCACAAGGTACTCTCCGTCCCCACACTGCACCCTGCCCTGACCTCCGACCACTAAACATACTGCTTCTGTCGCTAAGTTGGATTCTCATCTCTGTTCCGTCAATCAGGCCACCACTTGCAAGGTCAGAGGTCGTCTATCTCGTGTGTGAAGTGGCAGGGTGACTGCGTCATCCTCCCCCCACCATCAGTGCAGGAGCATCAGATGGATTCATGCTGAGAGTGCAGCTGGAATAAGCATTGATCTGACTTGCTCGTGTGCATGCATGCATTTATGGACTACTGGGATGGATTCAGAGGATGCAGAGTTACTTTTGGTTTCTTTATGCTCAAAGAACTGCTTATTTATATTATGTTTCTGTATCCATCAGAAACATAACATACTTCGTATGTATTACAAAGTGATTTCTGGCTTTTAACACCCCAGCAAACTTCCTTTTTGAACAAAGCATTGTTCATAATGCTTTGCTTATGAAAAAGCTGTTAAAGACCGTTAAACAGTTTATTTTTTTTGTTATTGGAGGCAGTCAAAGCAGTTGTTTTTGTTAGACAAATTCTCCTTGCCTTCATGAACCCCACATGTGCTGTTGTCTTGGCTCCTACCCACAAAATATTTGGGAATAAGTCCCTTTCAAATCACTGGCAAAGGCATTGGAGTCATTCCAAGAAAAAAACTACACTTGCGCCTTCCTAGATTGGCCTCGTTACTCTAAAACTCTCCAGAACAAAAATTATACAGTAGCTTGGTACTCATCACACTCCTACATCTTTGCACAATGGTTGGCCAAAAGGAAAATAAAGCTGTTCAGTAGGAGCCAGAGTAACAAGGTAAATTGATTGTGAGTCAGGAAAGTAATTTTTTGGGATTTGGCCAATTCACCAGGATTGATTATCTCTCCAGGATAGCTGGTCTCTGGGGAGAAATCACTGGCAGTTTTGCTTGCTGAAAAAATATATCTTTTTCTTCCTTATTTGCAGTTGTTGAATGTAATCTTTTGCAAGTGAACATTTTGGCCTTGAAGTTGCCGTGTTGGAAACAGGAAAAAGGAGCAAGCAAAAAATTTTCAGTTTGAGAAAGGAACATTTCAGACGATTTGCTCTGAACATCTCCATAAACTGCAGCTCTTCAGAGGTGTTCATGATCTGTAGGAAACCAGGAAACCATGGACTCAAAACCATTCAGTGAACCCATTCCCAATTGGTGTGGAACAAATGCACAATTGTATCATTGTGATGGTTTGGGCAATACTCTGCTGGGGACCCCTAAGGCCTTTCAGAGGTGTTACTTTGGCATGTACCACCTAACTAAAGCCTTGTTGCAGACCACCAACACCCCACAAACTGTGTCCAAACTGTGTTCACTAACTGCAATTACGAAAACCATTGGCAGTTATCTTTGACCTTGTCCTTTACGACTACATGGTACCCACATCTTTTGATGGCTACGTCCAACAGTGTAAAGACCATGTCACAAAGCTCAGATCATCTCTAGCTGGCTCCCAGAACATGGCAATGAGTTAACTGTACTTTTTTTTCTTTGCCTCCACAATCACTGGATCCCAATCCAAAAGAAACCCTTTGGAAAGTTGTGGAAAAAAATTGCATCGTGGATACACAGTCAAAAAAATCTGCAGCAACCAAGTAAAGCTGTTGTGTCACGACTAAAATTCCCAAAGGATGTTTCTGACACACTGTTGAATATACACTTTGACAGAAAAGAAAGCAGGCAGTTTTGAAGGCAAAAGAGGGTCCAACCTGGTGCTAGTATCTAAAAAATTATACATTAGAAGATATATATATATATAAGTGAGCATGAGTACCTTCACCTGAAATGTCAAGGCTCTGTCTTAGCCGCTGTCCTATCTCCTTTCAAGTTTGACACTGAGCTGTGGATTGGTCTAAAACTAAATACTAATTGGATTGTCATATTTTCACACATGGGAATCCAAGTCAGCAAGAAAAAAAAAAATGCGGCCTTGTTTGACTCTCTTTTCTTTCCCCTCCTCAATCCCCTCCTTTGCCCAGTGAGATTTATTTTTTTTCCATGCGACTTGTCTGAGCTAAAGCTTTAATCTCCTCTGCAGAACATGAAAAGAAATCTGCTATGCTTCCTATGGTTGATTTCTCTCTCTCCAGTCTCTAACGGATCAGTCCCCTCACACCGACGGAACGTTCTGTTTTACAGTATCTGAGGAAACTACTGTTGCGTCCTGAACGGCGCAGAGCCATAAGTCATCTTTTACAGCTGCCTGGAGGGCCGTATAATCCCCGCCACTGCCCTTCTGTCTCAGACCCGCCCAGACATGGAGGAATGGGCAGAGGGGAAGGTCAGCAATGAAAGGGAAGGCAATGGGAGGAGATTGTTGCCATTAGATGTGTCCACACGGGACAAAGAATGTACTCAAGTAAACGCTCCGTTAAAGAGACAGGAAGTGAAAAGCTTCCACCTTCCACTAGTTGGAGGATGATAACCAAGATATATGGATTAAGATTATGTTTCTACTCTCTGATACAGTTCCCATCTCATTCAGTGATCTTACCTTTAGAGTATTATCGAGTTCCCTCCTGAGCTTCAGCAGCCCTGTAGGTGGGAGGACAAAACGTTACAGTGAAGATAACCGGATCGAATCTCATCCTGTGTCACTGAAGGAAGTCGTGGCAAGCCAGACCTGACAGCGACTGCCAGAGGAGGTTCACGGTGTGTCGGTACCATGAGAATGGAATGATTTTGAAGTTTGGAGTACTATTAGGGAATGGGGGGGGGGGTATTCTGTTTACCTCTCTGCAGGAGCTGCTATCTAACAGGGGAATTTCTGCTTTGAGTGCAAGAAGATTAGGCCACATTAGGGAGGAGGAACCTGGCTTGGAGCTACATGATTCTAAAACTGAACAAGCCTGTGAAAAATACCAGGAAAAGCTTGCTTGATCCCTGATTTCTGGTTGACAGAGAACACTGCGTACAAAGCGCCAAAAGATCTAACGTCTCAATTTAGTTAGACTTACTATTTTTGCACTCTTTTAAATTGTTCATTGTTTGGACTATGAGTCATAAAACAAGTTTAAAGTATGGATGCAAAGTTGCTTTTATTTCAATCCACAGTGTTTTTGCTATTCTATAGAAAGCTTGCCAAGGGCATAATGGAAGACTGTTTGAAAAGTTTCAGTTTCAGCATCACTATAAAACTATAATTTCTTTTGCAAGCAATTTGCATTATGTGTTTGGGACTCTGAGGACCAACAAGTTAGGTTAGCCTGCAGACAGAAAGCTGTTCAGTAATTTACATTTTGACAAATCAAATAAGCTTGGGGGAATTGACACAATGCCGATGTGGATGACACTATTTGGACGTCTTCCAAACCCATTCAATTGAAACTCTGGTTTTATGTTTAGGGTTGTTGTCCTGATGGATGGTAGATCTTTGGCAAAGTCTCCAAAATTTTATTGTCCAATTCTGATAAAATATGCCAGAGTTTGGCATTCAAAGGCTTTTTCAAGACACTGGTAGGTGGAAGTGTGTCGTTTTAGACAGAGACGGTCAAATTGTGACAGGCAAGCATTAATGCATTGTACATATCTGAGCAGCCTGCGCCTCTTAAGAAATAAATCAGGTGAGCATACTGTATTGGCAGTTTGTTGTAGGCAAGACGGCGGTTCTGTCCCGTCCACAGGCCACAGACGCCGGCCGTGGCGCTGCACGCAGACCTAATCAAGGTGCTCGTGTCTTCCTGCCTGCCTGCTAATGAACAGCTAATGCTCTCCTCGCCTGCTGTTCTGAAAAGCCTCCACTTTGAAATTGCCTCTGTCATGATTACCTCGTTCATAATGCATGAGTTTGGGATGTAAATGGTTTCACTCTACCCTCCGCACTATTGCGCCTCCCCTCTGTGCGGAAGCCTAATTTTGCTTATGCATTTATGATATTTTGACTGTGCTTAAATGGAAACTGCCATGCTGCGCTCTGCGCTGCGGGAGTCTGTGGAAACGACTCAATCGCCCCCCCCCCCCCCCCCCCCCCCCCCCCCCCCCCCCCCCCCCCCCCCCCCCCCGCGCCACCAC
>NW_015117295.1:0-405 GCF_001443285.1 Poecilia latipinna
AATGTTGTGTTAATCTATTTGAGGAGCCGGTAGTTTATCTTGAGAAAATAAATGACGATGCAACATGTGCAGTCTGCTGCTCAACCACTGTGGACGAGGCTCCGCCGCTGCGAAGAATTAGAAACCGCTGGAAGTAACTCATCCAGCGGATTTAACAAATGAAGCCATCTTGGTGAAGCCAACAAATGGAGCCTTCTGGGTTCACTTTACCCAGGAGAGCAGCGCTCTGGAGGAGCTGCAGACGTAACATCTGTCCGTTTCGGAGAAGCGAAACCACGCAAAAAAAAAAAGAATCCTGGTAAAAGCGCACACCGGACCACGCAGGGTAAAATACTGACAGGATTCAGTTGATCTGTTTGGATCAGACAGATCCAACTGACTGATTAATTAGCGCAGATTTTTCTG
>NW_015117295.1:4458-15765 GCF_001443285.1 Poecilia latipinna
GTAGTTTGTAGTCAATTCGTGCTCAGAACCAACTGTAAGTCAATCATCGGCCTATAAAATGCTGCGGCGGGCTACATAAAATGACATGGCGGGCCACTTGTGGCCCGCGGGCCTTGAGTTTGACACATGTGAGTTAAGCTATAGAAAGTAATTAAAAATGAATGGAAGTCAATGCAAAGTCCTTGTGAAGATAGAAAGACATCTTTGTGTGTGTGTGCGTGTGTACGTGTGTGTTTAACAGTCAGTGGTGTATAAATTAAGGGGAACACTAAGTCTGCCGTCCGCGTAGAGTGACTGTGGGTATTAAATCACGTTAATTGATTAGGTAGAGTTCACAGAAGGACGACTGCGGAGCTGCACTTGGTCCTGTTAGAGTAGTTCATGCTCTGCTACGGAGATGACATTAGCACCTACACTCTCAATTAATCCACAATGGGGTAATTGTCTCCCTCACCTGCCTGCTTGGATTTTCAGGTGCAGCTGAAAGAGACTGGGGAGAAAATGGCATCCATGGAAGAGTTTCAGTCTGAAAGACTGGTCTGATATTTACGCAAAAACATCTTCTGATTCCCAGGAAGTTTGAGAAAACATTCCTTACATGAAGGTGTATTTGACATTATAACTGATGTGAAACTAACAAGAAAAAGCTTTATATTGACAGTGAAACATGGTGGTGGCAGTGTGATGCAGTGTGATGATATTTACTTCTTCTGGACCTGGATAACATCTTGCAACTAATCAAACTCTCTTTCAGAAAGTTCTGGACAAGAAATTCATCCATCAGTTTATGACCTTAAGCTCTTTAGTTATGCAGCAGAACAAGGAACCAGCAAGGTCACTTGCTGGTGTGCAATGGGGGACCTATTATGCTACCATGAACAGTTTAGGTCTGTGGCCTATACAAAACATGTTAATTACACTTTTTACACAAAATCATTCTTAGATAATGAGATTTCAGTTCTGCTTATTTTGAGCTGTTTTAGGGCGTCTTATCGCTTTAAATCCAAATAACACATAATGCAAATATCCAAATATAATCCAAATATTGAGTAGGGGGGCTGCTGGCCGCGACCCCTACTCCATATTTACACTCACACATGAAAATGGCTGCAGACAGATGCAATCACACAACCATACATCTTTGAAAAGCACAAGTGGAGCCTCCTGCACATCAACAACAATGCAGAAAGTGGTTTCTGGATGGTAATACAACAATAAAACACTTGTCTTTTCCAGCAGCCATTGTATGGTGCATACAGTGGTAAAACCACCTTACCAAACATAATGCAGCTCAGCTTGGGTTGTTAGGTAACGGCACAGTGCTTGCTGATTTGTCACATTACATCCAGAAGGTTTTTGAAATGATTTATTTTCCAGACACCAAATAATATGAACTTATTGCCAAAAAAATGGCTGGATAGTTTTCTTAAGTGCTTAGGGCGGCGATTAGAAGCAGTTGAGACCCAAATGGAAATAGAAAAACAAGGAAAATTGGAGGTTACAGTACCAGCTTTTATTATGAAACCAAACCTTAATACATAATTAGGACTGCAACTAATTATTATTTTAGAAACTGACTCTGTCAATTAATCAATTAACCATATAAAAAATGTGACATTCAACAGATTTTTCATTTAACCACTTCAGTATTCAATAATAGAGATGCATTAAGAGATGTAAATAAATAAATTCTTTTTTTATATAAGAAAACAAACTTTTTATTGCCTAAAATGCAACATGGCATTCCTTTAGTAAATCCAAACCGGGTGAAACTAAAACTGATATTTGAGGAGTTTTTGCTAAAACACATTTCCACAAAAAAGTTTTTTTATCTTAAATGTAATATGTATATACTTTTTGTAAAGTCCTGGGTTATTTACTGCTCTGTACACTCCTGTTAGCGATTAATCGACTACTAACTTAGTTGACGATTATTGCAACAATCGATTAATCACGATTACTCCGATGAATTGTTTCAGCGCTGTAAATATTCAGTGAAACAAATGTAAGTTAGGTTAAGAAGCTGTTTCTTTAGCTCTGCCCTGCCAGTCCTTGTTTCTGAAAATCAGTGAGAGTGGAAGGAGAAAATCGCAGTTGGATGAAAGGAAGTCATCAGGTCAGCCGGAGAAGGCTGAACTTGCAAACACAGAGACTCACCCAGAAAAACAGAGCGACAGAACAAGGGCAGAGGCATCGGATCAAAGACGACGAGCTCGACAAGCTGGAGAGACGGAGGAGGAGAAGGAGCAGAGGGAAGAGGAGGAACAGTGGAGCGACCAGGGAAGCAAAAATATGGATAGACAGATTAAATGGATAAGACTAAAGGAACAATCCACACTAAAATATTTAGATGCATTCATTGGTTCAGTTTGCTCTTTTCGGTAAATGTGGCAATGTTCATGAATTACAACAAGACAAAACACACACAGACAAACACACATGTTCCTTTTTTCAGCCAAAGAAAGCATTGGTTTGCATTAGATTTGAGTAAATTACTAATTACTCAGCTTCTAGGCACCATTAATCTGGAACAAACTTCCAGAAAACTGCAAAACAGCTGAAACACTGAGATCCCTTAAATGGAGACTAAATCCCCACCTGTTCAGAGTTGCTTTCAAAAATAATAAATGGAACATCGACCAACACATCTGATGTGTAATGATGATTTTGGTGATGCCACTCATTAAAATGTAATGTATTTTTCACTAGTTTCTCAATTGTGGACTGAATGGTGTTTTTTAAGACTTTTTATTTTTGTGTTCTTATGATGTAAAGCACTTTGAGTTTGTTTGTATGGCACATCTCAGGAATAAGAGTTCAATCAATTGACTAACTGAAGAGTTTTCTCCTTTCTGTATTTTGCTCACAATTCATCGCTGCATGTGATGTTTTTAATTAAATCATGGAAATATGGCAACGTTCAGCGAGCACACTGAATCTATTGTGAAAAAAATCTGTTATGGAAATAATTTTTGTTTCACTCTACTGTACATCCATGCATACTCTTAAATGTTGATCTGTATTTAACAAGTCATAAGAAGACAGATTTGAACAGCCAAATATCTCCTGCAGTGACTTTGGAAAGCAAAAATATCTAAACTGTACATTTAAAATCGATGGCTTCTTGTAGTTGTATTATCATTAGCAGTACAAATGCTAAAACAGGGACCAGTGCCGCCATTTTGGATGTCGCAGTTATGACGCAGAGGAGAAAGTCTTACTAAATCATCATTTACGGTATTAGTTAATTATTTGAATAGGTGTTTCATTACGATTAATCGTGATTACTCTGATTAATCATTCTGATGTGTTTAACTACTATATTAGTTGACTATTTCAGTAATAAATAAATCGGATTTATTGTGATTAATCACAATAAATCCGATAAATCGTTTCAGTCAGATGTGTTTTAGTCAATTTATAGTTGACGATTATTTCAAAAATCAATAAAGATGAATCACAATTACTCACGATAAATCTGGTTAATTGTTTCAGCCTGTTGTTAGTCCAATTATAGTTAACGATTACTTAATCAATTAATTATAATTAATCACAATAGATGTGATTAATTGCATCAGCCTGTTGTGTTTTAGTCTATTAATAGTTGATTATTTTAGTAATCAATTAACCACAATTAATCACAATAAATCTGATTAATCATTTCAGCAAAATGTTTTATAGGAAATGTTTTTCTTCAAAATGCAACACGACTATTTTTTAAAAATTTGGCAAACTACGGATCAGAGAAGTATGTCTTCTATCTCACTTTGCTTTTTCTAATTAAGAGGAAAATGACAGAAAGTAAATTTAGCATCTTTGCAGAATATTTATGTTAAATATGTCTTCAGTATTTTCTCGTCAGCAATCATCTGAGTCTGATTTCTTGTTTCAAACCTCATCAGCGGTTGGTGTTTTGACTTATACAAGCTCCTACATCTTCCTATGGCATGTGTGTGTGTGTGTGTGTGTGTGTGTGTGTGTGTGTGTGTGTGTGTGTGTGTGTGTGTGCCTGGTGCAGTAGTCTGGGATGCGTTTCATTGTCCTGTTCCCTGCTGTGAAAGTTGATGGGGTTTCCCACTGAGATCGTGTGAAATGATCCTGGCAAGTTATTTGTGTGTGAGACGGAGAGTCTGACTTGGTGTGTCGCTGCGGCTGCTGTGTGTTGCACTCGTGCGTTTTAGTGAGGGAGGAAGTAACTGATTGAAAGCCAAGGCGATGAGGACTCACGCTGCGGCTCTTATTTTATCTCACAACTGCTTCAAAACCCATTTGATTGTTGCTGTGTGACTCGATTCGGTGTCTGTCAATTTTTCTGCACTCTCCTACAGGTCAGATATCCCTCTCATCCACGCTGTAGAGCAGGGGTGGAAAACTCATCTTCATTTGGGGCAACATCGGGATGGTGAACGTACGGAAAAGGGTTAGTCCCAAGAAGAAAAAAGAATTCAGATTTTTTAAAAACTCTTAGAACTCTCATTTTAATCTCAAAATTTTGACTTTTTTCCTCAACATTTTGATTTTTCATTTACAATTCTGAGATTAAAATTGTAAAAAAAAAAAAAAAAAAGTCAAGTCAGAATTCTGAGACTAAAGTCAAAATTTTGAAATTAAATTTTCAAAAGATCAAAAACTGAATTCTTAGATTACAGTTACAATTCTGAGATCAGAGTCATAATTCTGAGAATAAAGTCTGATTTTTTTTGTGGCACTAACCCTCTTCCATATAAATGATCTAAAAGGGCCGGTTCCTCCAGAATGTATAATATTGAAGCTTTCTCTGTATTCCACTTTACTTCCAAATCTTAACTATTTAATATATTTTCAAAATGAAGTAATTTGGCACTATGCAAATAAATTAGACTTGCCAGATAAAATACATAGACGCACTCATATTATTTTGAAGTTTATGTGACCCTATTGAGCCTATGGAGTCAGCAACTAAATGAGCATATGATATATATGATTATTGTAAACAAACCTGTATGAATCACTAAAATTGGGCTGAAATGTAGTTTTTTAGAGGAATTTGAAGCTGTCTGTGCAACAGGAGGAATGAGGAGTCTTTCAACAGATGGTATGGCCCCCACTGAGGTCTGATCTCACCATCCTGGAGTCAGTCTGGGATTACACTGAGAGACAGAAACAAACCAGACAGCCTAAACGGCTGCAGAGGCTCAGCTCTCTAAGCTCCCTCTCATACCGCAGTGATCTCACTTGATTTGGGAAGGAAGAGCCTTATTTCATATTCCTGAAACACACATGGCAACAAAAAGAAACACTGGGCAAACTGGTGCGCATTAATGATTTATATGCACTAAAAGCACATGTGGAGTTAAAGAGCGGATGACAGAGCCAATTTGAAAGAAACCAAGGGGATCATTACCACAGAAACAAAATGACTTTTATAGAGACAAAACTCCAGACCACCAGGCGCTCTTGGTATCTTTTGAACTGGTTTTAGTTTCAAAAAAGTTCTACACTTTTTCTGAAAGTCACAGACTTTCATGCACAAATATATTTTGTACGCTTCTTAAAAGGGGCCTATTCACTATTTACAGGTTTTTATTCTTCCATTTTATTTAGCCCCAAACCTTAAAAAAACACGCAGCAGTGTTTTGGCAATAAGACAAGGTTTTTTGGTACCTGGAAAATGAGCCATTTCAAAATTCTATGAATGTTCAGACATTCCACAAACACTGCACCGTTACCTAGCAACCCCAGTAGAGTCCAACTCTGTTACCGAGCAACACCAGTGGAGTTCCAGAACATTTGGTCAGCTGGTTTTAAGGCTGGCTGCGCTGTACAGTGGCTGCTGAAGAAAAACAATTGTTTTGTTGTTGACTTACCATCCAGAAACCATTTGCTCCGTTCCTGTTGGTTGTGCAGGAGCCTGCACTTCTGCTTTTCAAAGTATACAGTTTTATAATTGCGCATCTGTTTGCAGCCATTTTCACACACAAGTGTAAATGTTGAGTTGGGGGGACGCAGCCAGCACCAGCTTACTTGAATTTAAAGTGACAGGATGCCCTAAATCAGCTCAAAATAGGCAGAACTGAACAGACTACAATACAAAAGTTCTTGTGTTGTATGTGAAACAATCTGCCAGCGGAACTGGCACTGTTTTGTAATAATACTAATAAATTATTGATTAAAGCAGGCTCATTTATCTTGTAGAAAAGTTTCTTGTAAGTCATTTTAAGTCTACTAAGATACTTGCACTAGAAACTAGAACAAAAATACTTTGCAAGATTTGATGTTTTTGCAGTGTACAGGCCTTAACCAAATCATTTGTTTTGTTTTGTTTGTTTAATGTACACTTTAATATTGTGTGCTTCTTTTTCACACTGTTTAAAAATAAAAAAGCATAAATGTTATTAAATTGGACTTTCTCAGTAAATTGTGTTCTTTAATTGAACTTTTTAAAAGCAGAAGTGTCAGTAAGTCAGTGTCATGTTAGTACATGACAAGAAGCATGGCTGTTTCTAGAACTTTTTCATCAGTATTAAGGAATTATTGACCTACCTCAAGCACCTATATGTTAAAAGTGACTTGTAAATTAGTAGACTTGAATTAAGATATAAACTAGACCAAAAATACTTTAGTGAGAGATTTTCCTTCGGTTAATTTTCTTCTGGTTTGTATTTTGTGTAACCTGATGTCTGCTTTGAGACGCTGGTTAAATAGTTCCTGTGCGTCTGTGGAGGGAAGCGGATGGTATTTTCATTAGGCTGGACGTCTTTCGGGGCGTTTCATAGAGTGAATTGGCTGCAGAAGGAAGCCGGAGTTTAGAGCGGAGAGTCAGTGAATTCATGTTTTATCTTCTGTCACGGAGCTTTCAGTGCCCAGCTCCGCCTTTCGCTGATTTACTGCCACGCTGTCGCCGCACTGAGGGACTTCTCGCTGTGTGTGAAACTGCAGCAGCGAGTGTGAGAACATAAAGTATGCATGGTGAAAGAATTACCTTCTGAAATATTCAATTTAATTCAAATATTTCCCGGTATTACCAATTCAGATTTGCAAAATGTAATTTTAGCCATGAAGTGAAGTCATGACACACTCAAGGAATTTAATGTGATTTTATGCTAACCTCAATGTCAGAAACTTGTCTTCTGTTTCATAACAGTGCATTTCAGTTATTGTACGATTAATGAGTTTCAACCAACCTTTTATTACAGTGAAGGACAGAGGGACAGACTGTAGCAATGATGTCACCCAGACAAAAAAATGCTACATGGCAAATAATAGGAAAGCTACAAGGACGCAGTGACAGCCGCCGCAGTGGTTTTACTGGGATTAGCCCTCAAATAAAACTAACTCTGATGGAACAGAAGGGGAGGTTTGGGTCAGGGTTTTATGAAATGTTCACTTTTCTATTTAAGCTTTCTGCCTCAAACGCTTCAGATGCACAATATAGTTCACGATTCATGATTTTAATGTAGATCTCTAAACATTTTCCACCTCTACGAGTAAAAGTTCAAGTCATTTACTGTCCAGTGAAAAGACATTTGTGTTCATGAAAGAGGGAAAAATCTGACTGTTGACTTTTTCCTCAGAATTTTTTTGTTTTGATGTTTTTAATCAGAATTCAGATTTTTTTCTCAGAATTTTTTCTCTCAGTTTTTACTCTTTTCAGAATTAATTTTTTTAATCAGAATTCTGATTTACATCCCTAAAATTTTACTTATTTTTCAGAATTCTGACATTTTTTCTCTTTTTTTTTTCTCAGAATTTCTATTTTTTATCTGATTAAAACTATTTTTTCTCCCGGTGGCCCTAATCTCCATGCTAAGTATGCCTTTGGATTATTCACATTTTGCCAAACCTCAAAGTATTTGGGGGGGAGAGTACATTTATTTGCCAAGTTTCTAATGCAAATATCTCAGTAAATATATAAGTACTTTTCAGCAAGATACAGGAGCTTGTTTTAAGTCAATAATTCCTTCATACTGACTAAAAAAGTACTATTAGTTGGCAGATTATTATATTTATATGGGAAAAAATTAAATTAAAGTTAAATAATCTGCTAGTGGAAACAGTACTTTTCAGTAATATTAATTACTGACTTAAAACAGGCTCCTTTATTGTGACGAAAAGTTACTGTGAGTTAGGTTTTTTTTTAATAACTGTATTAAGACATTCATACTAAAAAGTATACCAAAAATACTCTGTAAGATTTAGTGTTTTGCAGTATATGCAGTGCATGTAACTGACTATGTGTTTTAATCAATATTAAGGAATCATTGATTTAGAAGGAGCTCTCATGTCTTACTTCTGTTATTTTAGTAACTTTTAAAGTCTAGGAAGATATTTGCACAAGAAACTACAATAATGCCTGGTAATATGTTGTAGTTTTGCAGTGTAATTTTAACAGGAATGACTGTAGTTCATACTTTACACATTAAGCTATATTTCTGTACACCTGCTGAATTTAAGGCAGTTTTTTTCTTCAGGTTTTTGTTTCCTGACTGCATCTCAGTGTGGCTTCCTCAGCCAACATTCGCTCTTCCTCTCTGGTTCCCAGTGAATCAGATCGACTGCCCAGCCCCCATGAAGAGATTACACAAATTTATGCAAAGCCTGTAAATGATTTATAGTGCGCAGAGCAACAAAGGCCTTTTTTTACAACACAGAGGACAAGAAGAGCAGCAAAAAAGCAAGAGACGCTGCGACCAGCAGACGTCCGCCACCTAAATCCATCAGCACTGCAATGTTAGACATGCATAAACATGCAACAGAGTTTAAAAACCCAAATATGAGGTAGTATTTTTAGTCAAAATGAAAGGAAGGTGCATGGTTCTCTTTTTTCCTTCCACACAGGCAGCAGTGATGGAGCTCCATTCAAGAGCCACAGCACTCAATGCTGTCCTTGGGCTGCATTTACAGGGAGCTTTTAAGCACTAATGTCTTGAGTTCAGCTGAAAAAAAGAAATCAGCGTACGACTACATGTGCATGCAGATTTGTCATGTGTGTCTACAATCTGTATGTTTGCATAAGTAGGAGTACTTTCTCGGAGGGAGGAGATAAAAGGCATAGATGTGTTTGAGCTCTTTACCACCTCCTGTGGCAGCGTCGCCCTTTCGCCCCTGAGGATCCAGCGTGTGGCTGGGTTTATGCACTATTCATAAAGTCGACTGTGTCACGGAGAAATGCTCTCATTATTCCCAGGCAATGATGGGATGTATTTGCTTTGTGGGCATTGCAGTGATGGATGTGTGCAACATACAGTAGATAATGTGTTTAGGTGCTAACGGAAAGGATGGCGGAGTCAACTAGAGGTCAGGTGTTTTCCAACTGTTCATATAAGATGAATTAAATCGTCTGTGTGATTGGGATAAATGTTTAAAGTGCTTAAATGTAATTCACTCTAACTCCCTAAGCACACCATTTACTCATTTAAAAAAGGAGCCACATTTGTTTTTCAAAGGAGCAAATCCATCCTACACAGGGGACTGTAGCTGTGTTTCCATTACACATGCGCAAAACTTTGTTCTGCAATGTAAAAAATACAAAAACGCAATTTTGCTGTTTCCATTAAATAAGAGCTGAAATTAAAATCACACGTGAATAAGTCATTAAAGACACACCACGCCATCATCTTCCAACTGCTTCCTGTCGTCTTCTTCATATTTTCTAACCCTAACCCTAACGTGCGTATGAAAAAAGTGCTTACTTTGCAGTTTTTCAATAAAGGCGAAAAAGCCACCTCATCCTAGCGTTTTTTTCTAAACTGCAGTGTTTCCATTGAGCAAATTTATGTTTGTAATTCCAGTTTGTGCAATTGTATAGTCAATGGAAATACAGCTGGTGACAATATCACTCGCACATTAAAATGGCCGCAAACAAATGTGCAATTACACAGCAGTACATCTTTGAAAAGCAGAAGTAGAGCCTCCTGCACATCAACAACAACGTAGCAAGAGGTTTCTGGATGGTAAGTCAAGAACAAAACGCTTGTCTTTTCCAGCAGCCACTGTACAGCAAATACAGCAGCAAGACCAGCTGACCAAATGTGCTAGAGCTTGGGCTTGGGTTTGAGTTGCTAGGTAACAGGGCTGGGCTTGGGTTCGGGTTGCTAGGTAACAGGGTTGAGCTTGGGTTTGGGTTGCCATGTAACGGGGCTGTGCTTGCTGATTTGCAACGTTACATTCTGGAGGTTTTTGAAACGACTCATTTTCCAGACACCCAAAAACATGAACTTCCTGCAAAAACCCACCAGGTGTTTCATTTTAAGCACTCTAGGCTGTTTTTTTAGAAGCAACTGAGATCCAAATGAAAGTTAAAAAATCTACAAAATGTGAATTTTCAATAATCCCCTTTACGACCCAAACAGACAACTGCTAAAACAATGACATGCACTGAAAACAGTCTGCATAATGCTACTCCTTTTGTCTCTGGATGCAGAAAGGAAGTTAAAATATAACATAAGGTCATCTGAGGTCAAAGGTTGGGTGGAATATATCCAGGTTTTGAGGGAGTTTGTCCCCTGATTTCCCAGAAACCCCTGCTGGCTGTTGAATCAAAGGCTCAGGTCAGCGGTCGCCTCAGCTCCTGAAAACCACCATAGCTGACCAATGGACTGTAACCACCCTGCCTCCCGCCCCCCAGCACGTCTACCTCAGATCCATGGAGCTACCAGGTGCTGCGTCGCCCCCTCCGCTGTCCTCCCGGCCTGTCAACCCTTCTCCTGCATCCACCCCCTTTAACCCTGGCCTTCAGACTGCATTGTCTGTGTGAACAATGGCGTCATTGTAACCTCAAGGTGGTGTATTGTGAAGGTTGCGCACCAGGGGCTGCAGAGGTGACCCTGACATTGTGACTCAGTCCGCCCGCGCCGAGCCTCGGAAACTCACTCACACACGGTCAGTGATTCCCAAACTCTGCTGCTCCGTCACGGCTTCGGGTCACAAGGTGACGAGCAGAAAAACAATCTTACATCTCACAGTACCGACCCAAAGTTCACACCGATGCCTGGCCTATTCAAATAACAACATCCACTTAAAATAGACTTATGCTTCTGATCTGATAGCGATTTAATAAAATCTAGTTAACAGGAATGGTAGTTTAGTGGACGATGCTATCAGAATTTGGTAGTTACATTTACGCAACTACAAATACTTGAGTAACTTTTTTGGGGAAAAAAATGCTTTTAGGAGTATTTTCACTACGTTGTACTTTGAGTAATTTTATTGTAAGTATTGCTACTCTTAGTGTAATAAATTAGTGGATTTTTTTACCCACTGAATGAAAAACAAACATGTTGCACACTATGTTCAATAAAGTCAAACTCCAACTCAAAAACATTTGAA
>NW_015117295.1:19298-20124 GCF_001443285.1 Poecilia latipinna
TAAAAATATATGGTACTACTTTGTGTCAAATTTTAATTAATCGAGTTTGATGGATTAAAATGCCACGCCCAAATCAAAATCGATGTTATCGCACACAAACATCTGTTTATTTACGTCATAAAATGCTTATCGCACACAAACACCTGTTAAATCTGCGTCATAAAATGCTTATCGTATAAAACGACCGTTAAATCTGCGTCATAAAATGCTTATCGTATAAAAACATATGTTTTGATTTAAATTAAGTTCTTATCAATAATAAAACAGACAGCATTCTGGAACATTCTCTCTCTTGCATCATATTAAAATTAAGTTATCAATGTAAAACAGACAATGTTCTGGAATATTCTCTCTCTCTTGCATCATAGAATTTCTTATCAATAATAAAACAGACAGCATTCTGGAACCTTCTCTTTTGCATCATATAAATCAAGTTCTTATCAATGTAAAGCAGGCAGCATTCTGGAACCTTCTCTTTTATATCAAATGGTTAATAAGGGGTCAGGCCCTCTTTGTGACTTTTGACCCAGTTATACCAATGCAACTCCTCCTCACGCAGATAGACTCCACCCCCAACTGCTTTTATCTTCCTGCTCCTTGCAGATTCCCCAGCCCACTTTTATGAATCAGCCAATAGAGATAAAGGGGTGGGATTTCTGTTTTTCTGCTTTAAATCATTTTTCGGAGGCCCTGTCATTCTACTTGTTGCATTTGTTAGAGTAAGATCCACTTTGCTCTCACAGAAAACAAAACAAACAAACAAAAAAAAAATGGTTCGCATTAAAAGAGAAAAGCCTCAAAAGAGAAGACAGCAAGAAGCTAATCG
>NW_015117296.1:0-1290 GCF_001443285.1 Poecilia latipinna
CAACACACAGGGAGGGAAAGTAACTTCTTGATGCCGCTTCAATTCCTCCCCTCTCCTCTGGAGATTTCTTTTGATTTTAGCAAAAAAATAAAACTTTAGACAGTTTCTCTTCGGTTTTTCTCACAATTTTTACTTTGATCTCAGAATTTGTACTTTTTTCCTCAAAATTCTGTCACTTTTCTAAGAATTCAAACTTTTTCCTAAAACTGACCAGATTCCTGAAATAAAGATTAAATATTTTTATTTCATTTTCATTATTTTATTATTAATGAATGTTGAGACGGACCCTGATGTAGCCGCCTGCTGTGTGTTTTCTGAGCATTAAAATCATTTTGGGGTGGGCTGAGCTCCCGTTTCGTCTGCTGAGCTCCTGAGTTTTGGGTTCCCTCCAGAACCTCTGGTCCGCAGTGACACGCCGGCCGGCCTGAGCAGCTGCCTCGCTCCGTTTCAGTCCAGCCGGGCGGCGGGGGGCGCCGCTCAGCTGTTTACCCCCCAGGGTGTGAAATATCTCTGGATCAACACAGCATGCTCCAAAACAAACTCCTGCATATCAGTTTACTCAAGACTTTGTTTGTTTGTTTGTAGATTCAGTGACTAGAAAAATGTCTACAATGGTTCTTTGTTTTTGGTAAATATTATCGATTTAATGAATATTAAATGCATTTATTAAAAATTGGTAGGTTTTTGTTTGGTTGATGCAAACTAAGAAAAAAAACTTTTGTTAAATATGTAAGAAACAAAATGTACGGAGTCTGGTTTGTGCCCAAAAATAAAATTAATCAATTAAGGATATAATTGATTAGGGCCACTGGAAAATAGAAATTCTGACTTTATTCTCAGAATCACCACTTTATTTTCAGAACTCTGATCTGCATTAAGATTAGGACTTTTTCTCAATTCTGATATTTTTTCTCAAAATTCTCAGAATAAAGTTGGAATTTATTTTTGTTGGCGCTGATCTTCTTCCGTATGAATAGATACATTAATAGAATGATATGTACATGTATTCATAGATGTATTTCTGCATTGTTCCCATGTGATTGATGAATCTGACTTCTTGAGAAATTGAGGCAGTTATTCAGATTTTTGCCGTTTCTAATGCGATAATTTAAAATTAAAAACGTTGATGGAAACGTGGCTAAAGTCAGGAAGAAGTTCTTCCCCAAATATTCAGGGCAATCCTGGAACAACTGCTGTTTGAAATTGGGCAAGAGGTACAATTGAATTGTTGAGATCAATTCATGTATTAGAATGTCCTAGTCAAAGTCCAGGCTGAATCCAACTGAGAAC
>NW_015117296.1:4663-13086 GCF_001443285.1 Poecilia latipinna
GTTCCACGGTGGCCTCCCACATGGGCAAACCCATGTGGGGCCACCGTGGACAAACCCATATGGGGCCCATATGTCAGCCCTCCTTTCCCCCATATGGGGCCCACCTAGGCATGCTGGCAGGGAGAACTGGAAAAATGTCTCGTATTACGTTAAAAAATTCTGTCCTGATTACAAATTCATGCCACACTTTTCAGAACATTTTGTTCATTTCTACGTGCTGCTTTGTGTTGGTTTATTACCTCATGCATTGCAGTTTGGTTGTGATTTGACGGTTTGTGAAAACCTTTGATCACTAATAGTTTTTTCCAAAGCACTGTATATTTGATTATTCCCATTCAGAACCACTTGAACAAACTGCAACAAGTCTTTTAAACATTCCCTCTTTTCAAAATGAGCAAACAGTCCAGATAAAGGCCCGGCATTGTGGAGGCTCAGAGCTTTTGTGTTTCCCTTTTGAAGCTGAGCTTTCCCTCAGCGCTCAGGAAAACGTGTTCACCCCGTTTTCTTTTTCTTTTTTTCTCTGCTGAAGCATTTCTGGCACTTGGCAGCGTGAAGCTCTGCCAAATGGAAGAAAAAAACCCCGACAACACAGACGGAGAGAAAGAAAGAGCACCCTCAATCAGGAAGTGACAGCTTTTTAGCTGCGCCAAAGGAATCAGGCAACTTCCTGGTCAGGTTGCCATGGTTACTGGAAACTCGGCCAGCTGCCGCAGCCGTTAGCCGTTAGCGGCGACGGTTAAGACGGAAGAGTTAAAGACAGACTGACTTTTAAATGTAAGCAAAACGTCATTACTGTGTTTAATGTATGTTTCCGTTATGCTTAGAGTTTTTTTTACAACGGCGTATTGAGTTGTTTCTACTAGAAAATTTCGGAGATTAATGTCAAAATGTTGTCGTGTTCCCTTGATTGTAACATTTTCCTACAGAAATCGAAATGAAAATATGGGGATTTGTATGATATTTATATTTTGGTGTTTCTCCGTGACTCTGGTAAGTAAGCTTGAACACATGTTCAAAATGATGTTTGCGTCTGATACAGTAAAAAATAAAATCTATAATTAAGTGTAAGGAGTTTCATTCACAAAGAGGAAGTGACGTCATTGTGCTTACTGGTTGCTCCAGTGGCAAATCTTCCCGTGTATTTTTGCAATATTCTTATCAACTGACTTGAACTGTTTTTTTCTTCTTTTTTATTTAAAACTACTTTAAACTTAACAAAAAGACAATCAAAAAGTAATTTAAACAAAACATCGCTCCATGTGCTTCCCTGTCCCTGAGTGAATAAAAGCACTCCCGCAGCATTACTCTGCCACCACCGTCCTGGTGAGTTAATTTTTTTCCCAACACGTTTCAGTTTAATCTTTTTATTTTTTTTTTGTGGCTCATTTTGTCTGAATAACAGGATAATAATAACAGAATAACAGGAGCTTCATCATAACTATGCAGACCTTGTTAAAGGGTGTTGACCTTCCCTCAGTACCTACCTCGATTAAATCCATTAAACACTCAAATTTATCCAAGTTAGAAAATATGACTAAAATGATGATACATGGTCAAAAAAGTCTCTTGCCTATTAATTGTGCAGACATAGAAAAACTGTAAAACCGAGTCGAGTGAACAAGAGGTTTTTGTTTGCTGTATTGAAACTGAGACTGGGCTCCACTAATTTTATTTTGGGACACCAAAATAAAAGAGGCTGGATTTAAATGAGCCCTTTTCAGCTCTCTATTAACAAAAAAAAAAAAAAAATGCAACAACAACAAAAAAACATTAAAAAACTGCATCCTTTCTCTTACGCTTCACTGTTGTAGTTTTTGCTGCTCTGTCGTATAAAAATAAAATGGCTGAATCCTCAGAAAAATGAGTAAAAACTTAGTGGGTTTGAAAGCTTCTGAATGCACATAAGATTTTATGTTTCTCAAAATGTCTGGAAAGAGCTTTTTAAAATTCTGATTTTGTGAGCTGCATAGATAGTTTTCAATGTTTCCAGCAGTGAGTGAAGGTCTTTGTGTGGCTGTGGCTAACAGATTAGCTGTGTGTAAAGGTAAACACAGCTGGGGAACCCCCCGGTCCTCATTTATCTGGGTGTTTGCTCAGAGGATGCGCCCTAATCTTCCCACAGAGACGCGACTCTGTACACAACCACAGTCCTGCTAATTCCTCCATCGTTAAACTTGGAGGATCTTTGTGTCTACAAATCTCTCTGTGGGTGGCAGGACTCTGAGATAAACTCATTATCATATAATCGTAGCAAATTTTTAAAGAATCTGATGAACGATTTTCTTTCTGCTGAGAAATCAGGAATGTTTTTATTTTATTTTTTATTTTTAGGTGAAAGACATTGTCAACTCTGTCCTGTGTAGCTTATTGATTACTGTAAACTGTCCACTACTGGACGCTAAACCTGTTTCACAGCGCCATCTGCTGGTGATTACTTTGCATTCCTTTTTTATATTTGTGGTTAGGGGTTTTCTTTCCACTTATATCTGTTTTATTTAAATATATTTATTAAATGTATCTACACACTAAAATAATCAACCAAAAGACGTGTGAACAACATTCCTGGCTATCTACTATGGAGGTCCAAAACTGACATAATTAAAACTAAAAGTAGAAATATGTATTTTTTGTTTTTCCTTTGCTTATACATACATTGTTGTTAAAAATATATATGTTTTGTTTTTTCGATTTCTCTATACACACATTTTTGTTAAAATACATATATTTGCTTTTTCCTTTTTCTTACACATGCATTTTTGACCAAAAATATGTTTATGAAAAAGAGGAAAAAACAAGAAATGTATATTTGTTAATGACAATTCATGTGTAAGGAAAAGCAGAAATACATATTTCTGCTCTTATTTTTAATTATGTCTGTTTTGACCCTCCATATGCATAAGGAAAAAGTATGGCAGACCAAAACTGATTTAAAAATAAAAGTATTTTCCCCCTTTTTCCTATATATGAATTGTCAATAAAAAAAAATCTATAGAATTTTTGTATTTTCCTTTTCACATACATTGTCAACAATGTGTAGGTTGTGACAATGTATGTGAAAAAACACATTAATTGTGTTTTTTCACACAATGTATGAAAAAACACAATGTTTTTTTCATTGTGTCAATACACAAATGTATTTTGTCAATACATTTGTGTATTGACAAAAATGAGTGTATAAGAAAAAGGAAAAAACAAAAAATATATATTTCTGCTTTTATTTTTTAATATCAATTTTGGTCCTCCATATATAACATGGTAAAGCAGCGTACTTATTGATATATTGTTTGTTTTTTATTAGTAGTTTCTGGAAAAGAATGTATGTATCAAAATATGCAAGGACCCATAAAAGAATAAACTGACCTGTCCTTTATATATAAAATTAAAATATAAATTTCATGACGTTTTAAAACTTTAACCTATTTTTAAACTGCGCTTCTTCTCGGCTTCCGTTGACGTCGCCTTAAAACGTTTGACGTCAGTATAACAACAACCTGTCATGACAGCTCGAATGAAGAAATCTCCAGAACAATATTTTATATGAGCACTTATAAATCCACATCCACCTGAATGTGAGATTCACCCTAAAAGGTAAGGTTCCGACCCGATGGATTATCGGAACAAATCCGAACTTAAACGGACCAGAGCGGGTGTGGGCTAACTTAGCGTTAGCTTATGTCTGTTTTGAGGCTGCCTAGCGGCGTTGTGGTGAAAAACGCCTAAAAGCGAGGTTCTGGTACCGATTTTCTCGGATGGAGAGCGGTATAAGCTCATGACGTGGATCTTAAATGGTGAATTGTGTCAGTATAATCAGAACCGGAAGAGCTACCTGAAGCCGAACTCAGATTCTAACCGACATAGCCTAGCTAAGTTAGCTTAGCATCGGTGTGTTGTCTCCAGGTTAACTAAAGTTAGCGGCGTTGCCTCTATTCTGTATGTGATGACAACTTCAGCAGCTATAACATCCATGATAATAATGCGCAAATGAGTTATTGTTTGCAAATTTAACGCAATTTTAATGTTAATAAGACACATTGAAAGTGTTGGGGGGGGGGGGGGGGTTATGTTATCCAGATGGCTAGCTGCCCATTTAATCTAACTGATGCTCGTGTTGTGAACAGTTAATTCAGCTGCCTCGCCGTGTTGTCCATCAGTCTGCACAGTCAGCGAGTTAAAGTAACGCCGTGTGGGTGGCGTGGCATTGCGTGGCACCCAGAGACACGCATTGCAGGTGCGTTGCAGCGGATGCTAACCAGCATTGTGTCTTCATTGTCCCCCAGTCTGTGTGCGATCCAGGGCGGGCAGGACATTCCGACACCTGCCACCTAGCCAGCCGGAGAGACGGGGAACAGGATTGGGAAGCAGGGCGAGGCGGGCCCCGCGGAGCCGGTGGAGAAGATGGCCGGCAGCCCCGAGAAGAGCTCCACCGCGCAGGAGCTGAAGGAGCAGGGGAACCGGCTGTTCCTCTGCCGCAAATACCAGGAGGCTGCTTCATGTTACAGCAAAGCTATCGTGAGTCTGTTCCACCAAACACACATTTATGCAGATTTTTACATTTTTATCACAACAAAACCACAAAATCCGACGATGTTTATGTAATAAGCAGCAATAAGCAGAGTTGGGCAGTTAAATTTACTCAATTACATTTACTTGAGTAACCTTTGATAAAATATACTTTTAGAAGTATATTTACTACAATGTACTTTAAGTATTTTATTCTGAAGTATCTCTGCTCTTGAGTAAAATTGCTGTTTCTACCCACTGAAGGAAAAACAAACATATTTTTTTAAAAAAAACTTCGCCAGACACACACCTGCAGTTTTTATTAATGTTTCATAAGTTTTTTATTGAAAGAAACTTATTTGAAAACATTTTTTGTTTGATTTTGTTATTTCTTGTTACTTATATGAATTATTGTCATTTTGGTCCTTAAAATGCTAAAGTTTTCACTTAATTTTATATTTTGGTCCATCTGACTGAAGATGTCATTTTTAAATATTAAATGATTGATAATTGATCAGTTACTCAGTACTTGAGTTGAGTTTTTACTCTGATTTGAGTAAAAACATGTTGAAGTGGTGTTATTCTTGAGTATAATTCTTGGGTTCTCTACCAATAAGTAGGTTATTTTTGTGAAAATGAAGGGAAACAATATTCCTAACAGTCATTAGGCCTGAAACGATAACTATAAATGGTCCAGAATTTGTTGCCAGGACTACTGATGTTGTTTTGAGACCATTTTCAGTAATATAACGGTAATAAAGGCATAATGATCTCAAAGATCGTTTAACACTGGAAGGCATTTTAAATATTAAAAATAAACAAACAAAACTATAAATAAAGTGAATTATGAAGTCTCTGGAAACAAAATTGTCCTTCAAAATAAGAGCTGGTTGAGACCCAAACATCAGACTGGAGACTTTTTGGGAGAAAGAGAAAAATGATAAATCATGTAAATGGAAATTATTGAGCTCATTTGAATTATCCTGTGATTAATTGATTTATTGCAACAAGCCTGGTCTCAAAATGACAACACTGTCGTTTGTCACAATAATTGGTGACATGCAGAGTAGCACAGTTAATATATTTACAATATACTGTTCAGTCCTAATAATAACCTCTCATCATCACCACAGACTGTTTAGAATACCACGACTGATGGTGAAACTCTATGTAGCTGATGATGTCATCACAGTATTTACCAGAATGATGGTATCTGCATAACTTCCTCTTAGTGGGAATAGTTCAGTGATCTGTTGTGTTTCTGTAGCGTCCAGCTGAGTTTCTGTTTCCTTCAACCTGGAGAACCGTAATCCGTCGGTGGCGGTGTACTACACCAACCGGGCGCTCTGCCACGTGAAGCTGCAGCAGTACGACAAAGCTCTGGCAGACTGCAAGCACGCACTGGAGCTGGACAGTCAATCGGTCAAGGCTCACTTCTTCCTGGGCCAGTGTCACCTGGAGCTGGAGAACTACGACGAGGCCATCGGCAACCTGCAGAAAGGTCGGAGGAAACGCCGGAAATAAACCGCTTTTTAATGGGTTGCATAATTACCATCATCAGTTTCCTCTGTTGCAAACAAAACATTTTCACTTCCTGTCTCATTTCTGTTAGAGATCTGAGTGTTCTGCACTCAGAGGACCCAAAAACTACACTCAAGTCAGAGGAGAGCTTCTTGAGCATGTTTTTAGTCGGAAGTAAAAAAATAGCCGTCCAAGAAATTACTCAAGGAAGAGTAAAAAGCATTTGGTGGAAAGTCGACTCAAGAACTGAGTAACTGATGAAATGATCAAACATCCACCCGTTTTCTAACATCCTGGTCCCTCGTGGGGTCAGGAGGTGCTGGTGCCTCTCCTGTCCGGGTCACCTGGACCCGTCGCCAGTCTGACGCAGCAAATTATCAAACATTTAATATTTAAAAATTACGTCATCACACGGATCCAAATTATAAAGTGCTCTCCTTTAGTGAATGTTTGATCAAACTATGAAACTTGATACATTCTGGGCAGATAGTTACATATTTACGTACAAATTGTTTTCTTTTTGGTTTAATTGCTGCTCCATGTTCTTTCAGTACATGGTCTTAGTTTGAGTCTTCGCACAATTTTTGAATTGTTTCAGGCCTAATGTTCATGAAAAAAAAAAAATTGATCATTTATCAATATTTGGCTGATCACTGATTTATTCAGAGAAAAATCATCTGATTCGGTGCATCCAGCTGTAAATAAAACATGGCTGCTTGGGTTGATTAGGTTCCTGACTTATTTTTCTCACAGGCTTCCGGTTGAGCTGTTAGCTTTAGCATTCTGCCTGAACACATTTACTTCATCCTTTTGATGCCATGTGTAGCTTATAACCTGGCAAAAGAGCAGAGGCTGAATTTCGGAGACGACATCCCGAGCGCGCTTCGCATCGCCAAGAAGAAGCGCTGGAACAGCATCGAGGACAAACGCATCAACCAGGAGAACGAGCTTCACGCCTACCTGACCAAACTCATTCTGGCCGAGAAGGAGAGGTGAGGCTGGACACGCAGCAGAACGACACGCTTCACCTCCAGAGTAAAACCTGGAGACTCTGAGTTTAAACCTGGAGACTCTGAGTTTAAACCTGGAGACTCTGAGTTTAAACATGGAGACTCTGAGTTTAAACCTGGAGACTCTGAGTTTAAACCTGGAGACTTTGTTGTGTTTTCACAGAGAACTTGAAGAATACAAAGAGAAACAGGATGACAATCAAAATGGAGGCGATGCTGGAAAAATTTCATCTAAACATGTGAGTTGTTTTGTTTATTTACTAGGACTGCTGCTGTATGGAGGACCAAAACTGACATAATTAAAAATAAAAGCAGAAATGCGTATGTTTTGTCTTTCCTTGCAGAAATATTTTTTAAAATGTGTTGAGTTCTGATGTCTGATTTCCTTCCTCCTGTTTTTATAATAAAGTGATTAATCGATTGCAAAGTTAGTTGATGATTATTTAAATAATCAATTAATCAGAATTAATTGTTTCAGCCCTACTGCTTTTATCCTTTAACTTACAGAAATAATGTTTAAAAATGCTGAGTATTGATGTCTGATTTTCTTCCTAATTCATCATAATGTGATTAATCAATTACTAAATTAGTAGATGATTATTTAAATTGATGAATTGTGGTTAATTGTTTCTGAATTATTTGTTATCCTTTAAAAATGGCAGAAATGTTTTAAATGCTTTTGATTATTGTCTGATTTTCTTCTTAATTTTGTCATAATGTGATTAATCAGTTATTAGACGAGTTGACAATTGTTGAAATAATTGATTAGTCATCGTTAATCGTTTCATCCCTGTTATTTATTTCTTCGTAACCTTTAAAAACAGCAGAAATGAAATATTTAAAATGCTGTTGAGTGTTAATGCCTGGTTTTATTTCGTCTTAATGTGAAGGAGAAGTATTTAATGGAGATGGAAGAGCTTTTCTCTCAGGTGGATGAGAAAAGAAAAGTGAGTATGGAGAATGATTTTCACTTCCTGTTGATCGTGTTCATTGATAACACAAACCTGTAACAGATTTAAGGGAACAGTTTTATAACCAGCATGACTTTATCCAGTAAACATTATGTGCTCTTTAGTTTTACTTTTAGCACCGATGGTTACCATGGAAACTATTTCACAGCACCGTCTGTCAGCAGACGGATGATGATCTGGATTTAATGAACCTAAACTCTGCAGAAGGAGCTTTTATCGTGTTCATATCGTCATCATTTTGAGCTGAACGTCACATTTATCCCCTCATGTTTTTCTCTCCGTCTTTCAGAAGCGAGAAATCCCAGATTACCTTTGTGGAAAGATCAGCTTTGAGCTGATGCGGGAGCCGTGCATCACACCCAGCGGCATCACCTACGACCGCAAAGACATCGAG
The DNA here is from genome assembly GCF_001443285.1 of Poecilia latipinna. Lineage (NCBI taxonomy): Eukaryota > Metazoa > Chordata > Actinopteri > Cyprinodontiformes > Poeciliidae > Poecilia > Poecilia latipinna. The sequence goes on from NW_015117296.1 coordinate 13,060, forward strand.
GAGCATCTGCAGGTAGAAACGCCCGAC
>NW_015117296.1:16028-20110 GCF_001443285.1 Poecilia latipinna
TCTGAGTTTAAACCTGGAGACTTTGTTGTGTTTTCACAGAGAACTTGAAGAATACAAAGAGAAACAGGATGACAATCAAAATGGAGGCGATGCTGGAAAAATTTCATCTAAACATGTGAGTTGTTTTGTTTATTTACTAGGACTGCTGCTGTATGGAGGACCAAAACTGACATAATTAAAAATAAAAGCAGAAATGCGTATGTTTTGTCTTTCCTTGCAGAAATATTTTTTAAAATGTGTTGAGTTCTGATGTCTGATTTCCTTCCTCCTGTTTTTATAATAAAGTGATTAATCGATTGCAAAGTTAGTTGATGATTATTTAAATAATCAATTAATCAGAATTAATTGTTTCAGCCCTACTGCTTTTATCCTTTAACTTACAGAAATAATGTTTAAAAATGCTGAATATTGACGTCTGATTTTCTTCTTAATTTTGTCATAATGTGATTAATCAGTTATTAGACGAGTTGACAATTGTTGAAATAATTGATTAGTCATCGTTAATCGTTTCATCCCTGTTATTTATTTCTTCGTAACCTTTAAAAACAGCAGAAATGAAATATTTAAAATGCTGTTGAGTGTTAATGCCTGGTTTTATTTCGTCTTAATGTGAAGGAGAAGTATTTAATGGAGATGGAAGAGCTTTTCTCTCAGGTGGATGAGAAAAGAAAAGTGAGTATGGAGAATGATTTTCACTTCCTGTTGATCGTGTTCATTGATAACACAAACCTGTAACAGATTTAAGGGAACAGTTTTATAACCAGCATGACTTTATCCAGTAAACATTATGTGCTCTTTAGTTTTACTTTTAGCACCGATGGTTACCATGGAAACTATTTCACAGCACCGTCTGTCAGCAGACGGATGATGATCTGGATTTAATGAACCTAAACTCTGCAGAAGGAGCTTTTATCGTGTTCATATCGTCATCATTTTGAGCTGAACGTCACATTTATCCCCTCATGTTTTTCTCTCCGTCTTTCAGAAGCGAGAAATCCCAGATTACCTTTGTGGAAAGATCAGCTTTGAGCTGATGCGGGAGCCGTGCATCACACCCAGCGGCATCACCTACGACCGCAAAGACATCGAGGAGCATCTGCAGGTAGAAACGCCCGACGGAGGTTTCAGGACTTCCTCTAGCGAACGCTCCGTCGTCTGCAGCTACAGAAACGCTTCCTGCTGGGCCGAAGTTTGAATTTAGTTGGTTATCAGATGATTCTTACTGAGACTTTTGTTTACAGACCTAAAACCTTTTCCACTTTTGATATCTGAGGTTTAGTATCGGCTCGTACTAATCCGATACAGAAAAACTATTTTAGAATGCAGAATGTGGCATTTAATCCGATTAATCGTCAGAATAATCAGTTACTAAAATAATCATTAGTTGAAAGCTCAGCTCTAAGAATATTGTTTTTTAAGCAAATGGTCTTATAGTCCAGTTAACGATTAATCGATTTACTAAATTAGTTGACGATTATTTCAATAACTGATTAATCAGATTGTTTCAGCTGCTTACAGCAATAATTCAGCCAAATCTTACAAAAAATATATTTTGTATTTTAAGATAATAAAAATAGCCTTTTTAAGAGTTTTTATATTCTGGTTAGACATTAATCAATTACTAAATTAGACTATTACAATAATCGATGAAAAATATGCAGAATGTGGTATTTGATTCTGATTGTCAGAATAATTAACTAGTAAATAATCGTTAGCTGCAGGCGTAGAACTTTAGACAAATGGGCTTTAGTGACTAATTACTAAACTACTTTAGGGTTATTTAATGATTATCACGATTTATCAGAATAATTGATGATTAGTCAATTAAATTAAATAATTTAGTTTTAAGTGTTTTTTTTTTTTTAGCAATTAGCTTTTTTTCAAGCTCCAGTTATTGATTTTTGCATTACTAACAGAATTGATGACGACTTCTATAATCGATTAATCGTGATTAATCAATTCAGTTCTAAAAGGTTTCTGCCCCCAGATGTAATGGCGCTGTATTTTGTGGCTCTGCAGCGGGTGGGCCACTTCGACCCCGTGACCCGGAGCCCCCTGACCCAGGATCAGCTGATCCCCAACCTGGCCATGAAGGAAGTGATCGACGCCTTCATCCAGGAGAACGGTTGGGTGGAGGACTACTGAAGCGCCCGGCCCGTTTCCCCGTTCGGAGCCTGGACGACACAGACTGTGGAGAAGCAGAACAGCCTCACTGCGGACCACCAAACCGGAGAATCACTTCTTCTTCTTCTGCAGTAAATCTTCTCTCTCCGGCTCTGAGGCTCAGTGTTAGCCGCCGCTGCTCCCTTTAAGTTCACTCTCTTCCTCTTCCTCCTCCTCTTCGTCACGCTGTTTTTGGGTCTCAGATTGGGCGACCAGATGGCGCCCAGGTCTCTGTCGCCCTCCACCTTCTTTCTCTGAAAGCGCCGCAGTCCAGCGTTTCCACCGATTATAAACACGGAAGAAAGAATCAGACTTTTTGTGTCGGGATCCATAAAGACGTTGGAGTTTTATTTGATGTTTCATCCAAGTATATTTTATGTATTTTTTCATGAAAAACGGACCATCAGTCACTAAAATGCCAAAAAGCTGTTGACTCAAAGGAAAAGGGAGCAAGTACCCCTTTCTTCCTGCAGGTGGCGCCTCTTACACACCTGTCCCGTCACTTTACTGTAAACGTCAGTAGATTTAAGTAGATCTCTTCTCCTTTGCATATCAATCACACCCCGATGCAGACAATTAAGATAAGTTGAATGTATGGTTTCTATATTTCTTATTTTTTAATCAGAACAGTTTAAGGTTTCGGGAAAAACCTCAAACTGGGATCAGAAGATGAATTGCTGCATTAAAACAAAACATTTCCATGTTGCTGGATATGAAACGCCTAAATGTTTAAACCCGAGAGACTTTCAGCTGTTGCTGCGCTGTCTGTCTGTTTCTGGACGCGAGGAGGATCGCATCAAGCATGAAGTGCATTTCCTTGAACTAGGACAAATCTTTGCCCCGTCAGAAAGGACTTGAGGTTCAGATGGCCACTGCCCCAGCGTCCGCCACCTAAAATAAAAAATAAAAACATGCTGGAAGAGCTAGAACATCTTCATCCATACCTCAGTCCAAGTGTTTGCTTGCTGGATTTCCAGCATCCCTGTAATAAAACTGCAAACAGAAAATATTTTGGGTTTAGTTTCTGGTGTAAATGTCTTAGTAGACATAAAATACGACAAAACGTTTCAGCAACATATGAGAGCATTTGGTTAGTTAATATCGACAGAAATGTTAATTAAAATGTATCTGGCAGATTATTGTAATAAACCATTTTTTCATGTTATAAATGAAATAATCCAGTAGAACTATAAATATTTCAGTATTAAGGAATCATTGACTCAACTCTTCTTTCTTCTCAGTATGCTTGAAATGAGACAAAACTAACTTTTCAGGAAGAAATGACTTCTTGTTTTAAGTGAATAATTCCTTACTGAGATGAAATAGTTCCAGTTTTATTAGATTATTTCACTTATAGAAAAATATCTTGTTATAAGGGAAATAATCCACTAATGAAATTTGAGCTTTTTCATCAATATTAAAGAGTTTCTGACTCAAATCAAGCTCCTATATTTTGCTAAAAAGTTGCTTGTTTTGTCTTATTTTGTGACATTTGCAGCAGAAACTAAACTAAAAATGTTTAGATTTTGTGTTTTTGCAGTGAATAAAAGGAGTTTCCAGTCCAGTGCTTGGTAGTTTACAGCTGAATGTGTCTGGTGAGTTCGGCCCGTCGGTTTTTGTGCTGAGGTTCAGGCTTTGTACATAAGTTGCTGGTGTTGCTCAGATTTTAGTTCATGAAAAGTTAGGATTCTTTTCTTTGTCTGGAGAAATCCTAGAAATTAATAAACTGTATTAAATGTAGATATGTTGATAACATGAATGCCTGGCTCTGTTTTCATTTGAAATATTACCAAACGCGTTTCCTGTTTATCCACCTTTCTCTCCAGTCACGAGGCAAAATGGCAAAACTATAAACCAGTTACTCAGCAGGTCGTTGCTAGGCAACCACAGAGCAAGCCAGTTACTCTATTCCACCAGCC
>NW_015117297.1:0-6972 GCF_001443285.1 Poecilia latipinna
AGGCAGTTAAACTGAAAATACTTGAATTGTAGTACACAGTCCATTCTTTGTTGAAATGTATGAATATACATATGAGATAATTATAATACAAATGTATGTAATAATAGTGATGGGAAAAATGTGAAAATGTTAGATTTATTTCATTTTATAGAGAACCCCAGGATAAGGTCTCTTTTATTAATCTGGCCAGATTTATGTTCCAGATTCTGTTTCCAGGTCCTGGACTCTCTGATCAGACTAATGAGCTAGACCAATACAGTGCAGCAAAGGAAACATCACTTCCTGTAAACATCCAACCAAGAAAGCAGTTCAACTGAAAATACTTGAATTGTAGAACACAGACCATTCTATGTTGAAATGTATCAGTATACAAATAAGTTTAANATCTTGAGTAAACTTAAATATAGAAAAGATGAATTTCACAGAGAAAAACGTAAACAAATTAGTATTACTAAGTATAAGGAAAATCCGTCTCATCGAGAGAACCTTAAACAAATTAGTATCACTAAGTATAAGGAAGATGAGTGTCATCGAGAAAAACTTAAACAAATGAGCATTATTAAATATAAAGAAGATGAATCTCATCGACAGAAAGTTAAAAACTTAAGTAGAAAACAAAACCGTAATCTTGAACATAAGATGCGCAAAATAGCAAATGTAAAACTAATGAGACAGAAAATTAAGGAAAATTCAAAAGAGTTTGATTTTGTTGTAGAACAATTTTTGGAAAAGGTAAAAGAGGGGCCTAATTTTGTTTGTTGTGTTTGCTATCGTCTGTTATTCAAGCATCAGGTATTAAATTGTCACAAAGATTACTACACAAAAACTAAACAAATGTCTTTAATTGCAGACAAATGTATAAGTAACAATTATGTGCATAGGTGTGGTGATGCATGTGTATCACCATGCACTCTCAATACCTGTCGAAATAAGCTGTACATCTGTTACTCCTGTCATTATAAAATTAGCAAAGGTCAGATGCCTCCAGAAAGTTCATGTAATAATTTGACTGTTGACCCCATTCCACCTCAGTTGTCATGTTTGAATACTTTAGAGCAACATTTAATAGCTTTGCATATTCCATTTATGAAAATGTTGGCTTTGCCAAAAGGTGGGCAAAATGGAGTTCATGGTCCTGTTACATGTGTCCCTGCAAATATTGTTGAAACGAGTACTTTGCTACCTCGTAGTAATATGGAAGGTTCTTTGTTACCTGTGAAGTTAAAGCGCAAGTTAACATACAAAGGTCATTATGATTATCAGTATGTTGACACAATGCATGTCCAAGAAGCTCTTTGTTACTTGAAACATTGTAACTCTCATTATAAAGATGTAGTGTTCAATGAATCTTGGATCAATGAGTTTTGTCCTGAAGAAAATAGTTCTGTTTTAAAGAATGAAATTGTTACAGAAGATGAGGACATGTCTATAGATGAACATGATGATGAGCTTTTACATGACAGACAGCAACACTGCATGTTCCAGGATACTTGTCTTATGCCCGTAGATATAGGACAAGAAGCTTTGGATCAATATGTTGATAACGTTTTGAATGTTGCGCCGAGTGAAAATAATAACCCGGTAAAATTGCTTTCTGATTGTACAAATGAAGCAAAATGTTTCCCTGTTTTGTTTCCTTTGGGGTCTAATACATTCCATGAGAAGCGCCAATATCGTTTGACTTTAAGCCGCTATTTTAATAACAGACTTCTTCATGCTGATGGTAGATTTGCACGTAATGTAGAATACATCTTCTTTGCTCAATATATGTCAGAACTGGAACAAGTTGTCTCTAAAGTGTCTATAGCATTGCGTAAAGGCACAAGTTCTACATTTCAAAATATGAGTGAGGTTTTAAAAAACGAAGACTCGTTAAATAAGTTGTTACAGTTTGATGATGGGTATCGCTTCTTGAAACCCATCCGAGGCACACCTGCCTTTTGGCAGTCAGCACAACGTGATCTGCTAGCTTGTGTTAGAATGTTGGGAAAACCCACATGGTTTGCTTCTTTTTCATCTGCTGATATGAGATGGACAAATTTACTTTACAGCATTTTGAAGCAGGAAGGGCGAACGCAGACTTTGGAACAGTTACAGTGGGCAGAGAAGTGTGAATTGCTGCGTCGAAACCCTGTTACTGCTGCCAGAATGTTTGATTTTAGATGGCATGTTTTTGTAAAGGAAGTTTTAATGTCTCCTGCAAATCCTATTGGAAAAATTGAAGACTACTATTATCGTGTAGAATTCCAGCAACGTGGTTCTCCCCATTGTCATTGCCTTTTTTGGATTGCTGATGCTCCAATTTTGGACAAGAATACAGATGACGAGGTTATTGCATTCATTGACAAGTATGTGACATGTGAAATTCCAACTGAAGAAGATCCGCTGTTTGAGGCAGTTACATCTGTACAACAGCATTCAAAACGACATTCAAAATCTTGTAAAAAGAAAAAAACTGTCTGTCGTTTCAATTTCCCACGCCCTGCATCTTGCCGAACCTTTATTTGTCGCGGTGAAAAATATCAAGATCCAGTGAAGACTTGCAAATGCAATTTGGATAAAAACGATGATGCAGCACATTGTGAATGTCTTGATAAGGATAAGAAAAGCTGGGAACAAATGGAGAGAGATAGAGCAAGTGAAATTTTAACTAATGTCAAGAATGCCATCTCGGCTGAGAACTGTCCATATGGTACGGTGGAAGAAATGTTTGAAGCTTTGGGGATAAGTCAAGATTTATTTGAAGCAGCATATAAGCGATCTAGTAGAAATACTCATGTTGTGTTGAAAAGGCAAATTAATGAAATCTGGATTAATCAATATAGTAGGCCGCTGTTAAAAGCTTGGAATGCAAATCTAGATATCCAGTACTGTGTTGATGCATATGCATGCTGTGTTTATATAGTATCTTACATGTCCAAAAGTGAACGTGAAGTTGGCCTTCTGTTGGGAAATGCACAGAGAGAAGCAGCTAAAGATGGTAATGTCAGTGCTAAAGAGGCTTTAAAGACACTCGGTAGTGTCTATTTACATAACCGGGATGTTTCCGCTCAAGAAGCCGTGTATCGACTGACCAACATGCATTTAAAGGAGTGCTCTCGGAAAGTTGTTTTTATTCCAACAGGTGACAATATTGTGAAAATGAGTTTACCCATTTCTGTTTTGAGAGAAAAAGCTGCATCTCAGGATCTTACCTCAGACGACATGTTTATGACCGGTATAGTTGACCGCTATAAGAATAGGCCTACTGATGATGTGTTTTCTGATATGTGCCTGGCTAAGTTTGCTTCAGAGTATCGTGTCTTGTCAAAAAATGAGAAATGTAGAAATTCAGTACAGTTGAAAAACGGCTTTGGGATTGTTGTTAAAAGAACTCGGACAAAACCAGCAGTTGTTCGATATGCACGTTTCTCTGAAACAAAAGAACCAGAAAAGTTTTATCAAAGCTTAATGCAGCTGTTTATGCCTTATCGTTTTGATGTTGAACTTAAACCGGCACATTGTGAAACCTATGGTGACTTTTACAGGACTGGTGTGATTGGATTTGTTGATGGAACAAAACGTTCTGTAAAGTCTGTTGTAGATTTAAATAGGAGTGAATTTGAGTTGGAATCTGATCATTTTGAGGCTGTGGACAATGTTACTGGTGATGTAATGCTGGAGGATGCATGGGCAGAGTTGTGTCCTGAGGTTGAATTGGAACGCTTGGAGTGTGTGGAATTACAAAAAGAGAGACCATTAGAAAATAATGATCAGGAAAATATTCCTGATTTAAGTTGTAACCGTAAAGACATTTCGGCATTTGAGAAAAAACAAATGAGTAGATCTGAAGGCCTTGCATTGATTAGATCTTTGAATGAGAAACAGTTCTCTGTTTTTTATCAAATCCGGCAGTGGTGTTTAGATAAGGTTAATGGAAAAAATCCAGAACCACTGCACATATTTATCACAGGTGGTGCCGGTACAGGAAAAAGTCATTTGATTAAGGCCATTGAATATGAATCAAAACGGTTATTGTCCACTGTGTGCAAGTTTCCTGATAACATATGCGTCTTACTCACAGCTCCCACAGGCATTGCGGCGTATAATTTAGAAGCGACAACAATCCATACAACTTTTTCCATTGGAAAGGATGTACGGCTCCCGTATACTCCTTTGGGTGAAGATAAAATAAATTCATTGCGTGTGAAATATTGTGATCTGCAGCTTCTTATTATAGATGAAATATCAATGGTTGATCACAACCTGTTATCATATGTTAACGGTCGTTTGCGTCAGATTAAACAAACCACAAACGTATATGGGGGTGTCGGTATAATTACTGTTGGGGATATGAACCAGCTCCCTCCTGTTAAAGGGAAGCCGATATACTCTGAGGGTGTTGCCACAAATATATGGTCAGAGTTATTTCAAATTATAGAATTAACTGAAATTGTTAGGCAAAAAGATGCTGTGTTTTCTCAACTGCTTAACAGGATGAGAACTCGTTCCAAAAATACACCAATGCTGGCTGATGATATACAGATTTTAAAAAACTGTGAAACGGGTGAGGTCAGCTCAGCCTTGCACATATTTGCCACTAATAAACAAGTGAGCGAGCACAATATTCATCAGTTGTTTGAGACTTGTCCTGACTTTGTTAGAATTGGCGCACAAGATTATGTAAATGATAAAAAAACTGGAAAATTGAAGTTGTTGGAAGGGAGTCATGCAAAAGCTTCAAATACTAGCTTATCAGAAGTGTTGTTGTTGGGCAAAGGAGCACGTGTTATGTTGTGTAAAAATGTGGATGTTAACGATGGATTAGCTAATGGTGTTGTTGGTACTGTTACAGAAATAGTAATACCAGAAAAAGACAAGTTTCCTAAAGTGGTCTATGTTAAATTTGATGATGATCGTGTTGGCATCAAGAAGAGGAAGAATTGCCACTATGCATCATCAGATTTGGGTGGTTCCACACCTATTGAACCTGAAGAGGACAGAGCTACTGTTAAAGGTGGCCTGCGCCGACAGTTTCCACTCAAGTTAGCATGGGCATGCACTGTACACAAAGTTCAAGGAATGACTGTTGATGAAGCTGTCGTTTCTTTTAGTAAAATCTTTGCCCCGGGACAAGCTTATGTGGCCGTGAGTCGTGTTAAAAGTCTTTCAGGATTGACGATTCAAGATTTTGATGAAAAGAGGATATATTGTAAGGATGACATTGCTGTTGCTCTTCAGGGTATGACATCCCTTTTGAGTGGATCTATTCAGTCGGACCGATTTAACACATCTGATTTTACTGTATTCTTGATGAATGTGCAAAGTTTAACTCGGCATGTAAAAGACTTGGCCTGTTTTACAGAGCATTGGAAACCTAAATGTGTTGCTGTTACAGAAACATGGTTGTCTTCAACTCAAACAGATGCAGTAAAAATTGATGGTTTCAGTTTCTCCAACCGTCCACGACATTTATCTTATTCTAACAGGCATCCACAATTGAGTGCGTTGCAAGACCAACAACATGGTGGTGTTGGCATTTATTGTTCAAATGACATTGAATTTGAAGTTCTGCAGCAGCCAGAGCTGAATTTGGAGTGTTTGGTGTACCGATTCAGTGGTTATGAAATGGTCGTCGGGGTAATTTATCGGCCACCATTGTATCCTCTCTCTCTATTTAAAAGAAATTTAGAAACTTTGGTTGATTGGCTAGAGAAACAAAGTGACGCAATAGCACTGATTGGAGACTTTAATGATGATATTTTGAAGTCATCAACTATATCAAAACTTATGTCTGATAAAGGATATCTACAAATGGTTGATGAACCAACCACTGAAAAAGGTACATTAATAGATCACGTTTATGTTAAATCAGAGATGCATAAAGTTGAAGCCATAGTTGTGCCTACATATTTTAGTGATCACGAGGGAGTAATGTGTGGTTTTAAGTTGTTGTAATCATGTGATGTTTTATCTTAATGAAAATGAATTTAGAAATTTATAATACTGCAAGACATTGAGCTAAATTTTAAAGAGTGATGGGACTTCCAAAAATTGGGGACCTTAAAGACAAAGCAAAGCTGCTAACTACTGCTTTGCTCTAAAGATTTTTGATGGATTAGTCTGTGAAGCAGTGGTTCCATATGCCGCACTTAAACGGGCAGTGGGCTGCTGTTTTCAGATGGATGGCCAACTGGGTGTCCTTAGGCTTGAAAAATGAAGCAGTGGTTCCATATGCCGCACCTAAACGGGCAGTGGGCTGCTGTTTTCAGATGGATGGCCAACTGGGTGTCCTTAGGCTTGAAAAAATGAAGCAGTGGTTCCATATGCCGCACCTAAACGGGCAGTGGGCTGCTGTTTTCACATAGACATTTGGGGAATAATTACAAGACAACTGCAGCTGCCTCCGAACTACTGTCTCCTCAATTAAACTTAGTTAAGCAAATTAATAAGAGGGAAAGAGACGGGGACCAAAAACAAGGGACCTCCACATCCCACTTACACACACATTGCATACCAAAGGAAATAGGGAACGATAAAGAAAAACCAAGGGGTGTTTGAGCCCCACTTGCACTAACACTTGCATATCTACAGCACACAGTAAAACTTGATGCAAGATCAAGGATCAGAGGAGCACAGTTCCTACATAAAATTGCAATGTAAAACCTCTCTTTAAAAAAGGTTTCTTTTCTTGCATTAAGACAGCATTTATAAAGTTTTGACAGATAAACAATTGGATAAACACAAAGTAATAATGGAAAAGCAACATTTTAAGAATTGGCATGTTATTGATATTTAATTTCCCTTTGGGATTAATGAAAGATGTTAGAATTTGAATAATGATTAATATGCATGTGTGTTAAATCTTTGAAGCTGTTCTTAATGCAACTTTTGCTTTACCTTGTCATGGAGCACAAAAAAAGCAAAGGCAGTTGTATTGGTACTTCCATTTGTGGAACTGGGTTCAATTCCCAGGACTGCCCGACTGATTGT
>NW_015117297.1:7377-11592 GCF_001443285.1 Poecilia latipinna
AATAGAAAATAATGATCAGGAAAATATTCCTGATTTAAGTTGTAACCGTAAAGACATTTCAGCATTTGAGAAAAAACAAATGAGTAGATCTGAAGGCCTTGCATTGATTAGATCTTTGAATGAGAAACAGTTCTCTGTTTTTTATCAAATCCGGCAATGGTGTTTAGATAAGGTTAATGGAAAAAATCCAGAACCACTGCACATATTTATCACAGGTGGTGCCGGTACAGGAAAAAGTCATTTGATTAAGGCCATTGAATATGAATCAAAACGGTTATTGTCCACTGTGTGCAAGTTTCCTGATAACACATGCGTATTACTGACAGCTCCCACTGGAATTGCAGCCTATAATTTGGAAGCAACAACAATACACACCACTTTTTCTATTGGAAAGGATGTACGCTTACCGTACACGCCTTTGGGTGAAGAGAAACTAAATTCCTTGCGTGTAAAATATAGTGATCTTCAGCTTCTTATTATAGATGAAATATCAATGGTTGATCACAATCTCTTATCATACGTTAACGGTCGATTGCGTCAGATTAAACAAACCACGAAAGTATATGGGGGTGTCAGTATAATTACTGTCGGCGATGTCTATCAGCTCCCCCCCGTTAAAGGGAAGGCGATATACACTGAGGGTATTGCCACAAATATATGGTCAGAGTTATTTCAACTTGTAGAATTAACTGAAATTGTGAGGCAAAAAGATGCTGTGTTTTCTCAACTGCTTAACAGGATGAGAACTCGTTCCAAAAATACACCAATGCTGGCTGATGATATACAGATTTTAAAAAACTGTGAAACGGGTGAGGTCAGCTCAGCCTTGCACATATTTGCCACTAATAAACAAGTGAGCGAGCACAATATTCATCAGTTGTGTGAGACTTGTCCTGACTTTGTCAGAATTGGCGCACAGGACTATGTAAATGATAAAAAAACCGGAAAATTGAGGTTGTTGGAAGGGAGTCATGCAAAAGCTTCAAATACTTGCTTATCAGAAGTGTTGTTGTTGGGCAAAGGAGCACGTGTTATGTTGTGTAAAAATGTGGATGTTAATGATGGATTAGCTAATGGTGTTGTTGGTTCTGTTACAGAAATAGTAATACCAGAAAAGGACAAGTTTCCTAAAGTGGTCTATGTTAAATTTGATGATGATCGTGTTGGGATCAAGAAGAGGAAGAGTTGCCACTATGCATCATCAGATTTGGGTGGATCCACACCTATTGAACCTGAAGAGGACAGAGCTACTGTTAAAGGTGGCCTGCGCCGACAGTTTCCACTCAAGTTAGCATGGGCATGCACTGTACACAAAGTTCAAGGAATGACTGTTGATGAAGCTGTCGTTTCTTTTAGTAAAATCTTTGCCCCGGGACAAGATTATGTGGCCGTGAGTCGTGTTAAAAGTCTTTCAGGATTGACGATTCAAGATTTTGATGAAAAGAGGATATATTGTAAGGATGACATTGCTGTTGCTCTTCAGGGTATGACATCCCTTTTGAGTGGATCTATTCAGTCGGACCGATTTAACACATCTGATTTTACTGTATTCTTGATGAATGTGCAAAGTTTAACTCGGCATGTAAAAGATTTGGCCTGTTTTACAGAGCATTGGAAACCTAAATGTGTTGCTGTTACAGAAACATGGTTGTCTTCAACTCAAACGGATACAGTAAAAATTGATGGTTACAGTTTCTCCAACCGTCCACGACATTTATCTTACTCTAACAGGCATCCACAATTGAGTGCGTTGCAAGACCAACAACATGGTGGTGTTGGCATTTATTGTTCAAATGACATTGAATTTGAAGTTCTGCAGCAGCCAGAGCTGAATTTGGAGTGTTTGGTGTACCGATTCAGTGGTTGTGAAATGGTCGTCGGTGTAATTTATCGGCCACCATTATATCCTCTCTCTCTATTTAAAAAAAATTTAGAAACTTTGGTTGATTGGCTTGAGAAACAAAGTGACGCAATAGCACTGATTGGAGACTTCAATGATGATATTTTGAAGTCATCAACTATATCAAAATTTATGTCTGAGAAAGGATATCTACAAATGGTTGATGAACCAACCACTGAAAAAGGTACATTAATAGATCACGTTTATGTTAAATCAGAGATGCATAAAGTTGAAGCCATAGTTGTGCCTACATATTTTAGTGATCACGAGGGAGTAATGTGTGGTTTTAAGTTGTTGTAATCATGTGATGTTTTATCTTAATGAAAATGAATTTAGAAATTTATAATACTGCAAGACATTGAGCTAAATTTTAAAGAGTGATGGGACTTCCAAAAATTGGGGACCTTAAAGACAAAGCAAAGCTGCTAACTACTGCTTTGCTCTAAAGATTTTTGATGGATTAGTCTGTGAAGCAGTGGTTCCATATGCCGCACTTAAACGGGCAGTGGGCTGCTGTTTTCACAATGATGGCTAACTGGGTGTCCTTAGGCTTGAAAAATGAAGCAGTGGTTCCATATGCCGCACCTAAACGGGCAGTGGGCTGCTGTTTTCAGATGGATGGCCAACTGGGTGTCCTTAGGCTTGAAAAAATGAAGCAGTGGTTCCATATGCCGCACCTAAACGGGCAGTGGGCTGCTGTTTTGGGGAATAATTACAAGACGACTGCAGCTGCCTCCGAACTACTGTCTCCTCAATTAAACTTAGTTAAGCAAATTAATAAGAGGGAAAGAGACGGGGACCAAAAACAAGGGACCTCCACATCCCACTTACACACACATTGCATACCAAAGGAAATAGGGAACGATAAAGAAAAACCAAGGGGTCTTTGAGCCCCACTTGCACTAACACTTGCATATCTACAGCACACAGTAAAACTTGATGCAAGATCAAGGATCAGAGGAGCACAGTTCCTACATAAAATTGCAATGTAAAACCTCTCTTTAAAAAAGGTTTCTTTTCTTGCATTGAGACAGCATTTATTGAGTTTTGACAGAAACAATTGGATAAACACAAAGTAATAATGGAAAAGCAACATTTTAACAATTGGCATATTAATATTTAATTTCCCTTTGGGATTAATGAAGGATTGTACAATTTGAATATTGATTAATATGTCTGTGTGCTAAATCTTTGAAGCTGTTCTTAATGCAATTTTTGCTTTTACCTTGTCATATAGCACAAAAAAAGCAAAGGCAGTTGTATTGGAACTTCCATTTGTGGAACTGGGTTCAATTCCCAGGACTGCCCGACTGATTGTGCTGACAATTAAAGGTAATAAAAAAATTTAAAGCATAAAAGGAAACATGACTTCCAGTTAACTTCCAACCAATGAAGCAGTTTTACTGAAACGACTTGAAATGTAGAACACAGACCATTCTATGTAGAAATGTACGAGTATACAAATAAGTTTAATTATAAAAGAAATGTATGTCACTACAGTGAGGTGAAAATGTTAAATTTATTTCATTTTATAGAGAATCTCAGGTTGATAAGGTCTCTTTTATTAATCTGGCCAGATTCATAGAGTTCTGTTCCAGGTTCCGTTTCCAGGTCCAGGACTTTCTCTGCTGCAAAGTGGACCAGACTAATGAGCTAGACCAATACAGTGCAGCAAAGGAAACATCACTTCCTGTCAACTTCCAACCAAGAAAGCAGTTCAACTGAAACTACTTGAATTGTAGTACACAGTCCATTCTTTGTTGAAATGTATGAATATACATATGAGATAATTATAATACAAATGTATGTAAAATAGTGAGGGGAAAAATGTGAAAATGTAAGTCTTAGTTTATTTTATAGACAATCCCACAGGATGATGAGGTAACTTTTTTCTAATCTGGTGAGATTTATCTGAGTTCTGTTCCAGATTCTGTTTCCAGGTCCTGGACTCTCTGATCAGACTAATGAGCTAGACCAATACAGTGCAGCAAAGGAAACATCACATTCTCTAAACATCCATCCAAGAAAGCAGTTCAACTGAAAATACTTGAATTGTAGTACACAGTCCATTCTTTGTTGAAATGTATGAATATACATATGAGATAATTATAATACAAATGTATGTAATAATAGTGAGGGGAAAAATGTGAAAATGTAAGTCTTAGTTTATTTTATAGACAATCCCACAGGATGATGAGGTAACTTTTTTCTAATCTGGTGAGATTTATCTGAGTTCTGTTCCAGATTCTGTTTCCAGGTCCTGGACTCTCTGATCAGACTAATGAGCTAGACCAATACAGTGCAGCAAAGGAAAC
>NW_015117297.1:13069-18275 GCF_001443285.1 Poecilia latipinna
TATGTTAAATCAGAGATGCATAAAGTTGAAGCCATAGTTGTGCCTACATATTTTAGTGATCACGAGGGAGTAATGTGTGGTTTTAAGTTGTTGTAATCATGTGATGTTTTGAAATGTTATGTTAATGAAAATGAATTTAGAAATTTATAATACTGCAAGACATTGAGCTAAATTTTAAAGAGTGATGGGACTTCCAAAAATTGGGGACCTTAAAGACAAAGCAAAGCTGCTAACTACTGCTTTGCTCTAAAGATTTTTGATGGATTAGTCTGTGAAGCAGTGGTTCCATATGCCGCACTTAAACGGGCAGTGGGCTGCTGTTTTCACATGTATGGCTAACTGGGTGTCCTTTGGCCTGAAAAGTGAAGCAGTGGTTTCATATGCCGCACTTAAACGGGCAGTGGGCTGCTGTTTTCACATAGACATTTGGGGAATAATTACAAGACAACTGCAGCTGCCTCTGAACTACTGTCTCCTCAATTAAACCTAGTTGAGCAAATTAATAGGAGGGAAAGGGATAGGGACCAAAAACAAGGGACCTCCACATCCCACTTACACACACACACCTTACATACCAAAGGAAATAGGGAACGATAAAGAAAAACCAAGGGGTGTTTGAGCCCCACTTGCACTAACACTTGCATATCTACACCACACAGTAAAACTTGATTCAAGATCAAGGATCAGAGGAGCACAGTTCCTACATAAAATTGCAATGTAAAACCTCTCTTTAAAAAAGGTTTCTTTTCTTGCATTAAGACAGCATTTATAAAGTTTTGACAGATAAACAATTGGATAAACACAAAGTAATAATGGAAAAGCAACATTTTAAGAATTGGCATGTTATTGATATTTAATTTCCCTTTGGGATTAATGAAAGATGTTAGAATTTGAATAATGATTAATATGCATGTGTGTTAAATCTTTGAAGCTGTTCTTAATGCAACTTTTGCTTTACCTTGTCATATAGCACAAAAAAAGCAAAGGCAGTTGTAGTGGTACTTCCATTTGTGGAACTGGGTTCAATTCCCAGGACTGCCCGACTGATTGTGCTGACAATTAAAGGTAATGAAAAAATTAAAGCATGAAACCTCTTGATCTTTAATTATTTTTAAATAAAAGTATATAAATGAACAGTTTAATATTTTTCCCTAATCTAAAATTATGACTTAAATAGAAATATATCTGCATTTGCTTCATGTAACGAGTCCAAAAAATTTAACAAATCATGTTTAAAGTGTCGCATATATAAATGTAAAAACAGAAATCCATGTGTAACTAGAGCTTTTTGAAAAGACATGCAAGAATTGTTTTGTGAGTGTTTTGACATCATAATTGCTAGCTACATTTACTACAAACCAAAAACAAATTGAGTGAAGGAGCATTTTAGCAAGAATTTAATGTGAAATCACACAAAGAATAACAGTTGTAATGTACTATTCCAGACATTGGTGATCCAATTCTACAAAAAATGTTTTGTCTTTTCCATTAAAGTGTAACCATGATTCATTTTTTCTTTTTTTTTTCTTTTTTTCTTTATTTTAGATTAAATTAAATTTAATTTAATTAAAAGATTTTTTGGAGAATAGAATCTTATTTTCTGTAATGTCTTTAGCAAAACAAAACACAAATTAGAGTGATTTTTTTTCTTCTTTCTCATGTGGATAGAGTTTAATCTGACCGACTGCACTTAAGCATCTTAATGGACATGGGCTTGGCAAGTGTGGACTGATCCTGGCATATTTTGTGACCTGAATAAGCCAGTTAAACTGAAAATACTTGCATTGTACAATCCATTCTATTTTGAAATGTATGAGTATACACATGAGCGCAAGTATAATATAAATGTATTTCACTAAAGTGAGGGGATAATGTCACAATGTTAGATTTATTTAATTTAATATAGAGAACCCCAGGTTGATGAGGTTTCTTTTTTTTAATCTGGCCATATTTCTGTTCCAGATTCATATTCCAGGTCCAGGACTCTCTCTGCTGCAGCGTGGACCAGACTAATGAGTTAGACCCATACAGTGCATCACAGGAAACGTCACTTTCTGTATACTTCCAACAAATGAAGCAATTTAACTGAAACTACTTGAAATGTAGAACACAGACCATTCTATGTTGAAATGTATGAGTATACAAATAAGTTTAAGTATAATATAATTGTTTTTTCACAACAGAGGGGAAAAAATCTCTAAATGTAAGATTTATTTATTTTTATAGCAAATCCCAGGTTTATAATGTCTGGGTTTTTTAAAGAGGCATTTAAACTGAAAATACTTGAATTGTAGTACACAGTCCGTTTTTTGTTGAAATGAATGAATATACATATGAGATAATTATAATACAAATGTATGTAATAATAGTGAGGGGAAAAATGTGAAAATGTAAGACTTTTTTTATTTTATAGATAATCCCAGGATGATGAGGTAACTTTTTTTCTAATCTGGTGAGATTTATCTGATAGAGTTCTGTTCCAGATTCTCTTTCCAGGTCCTGGACTCTCTGATCAGACTTATGAGCTAGACCCATACAGAACACTTCTTGTAAACTTCCAACCAATGAAGCATTTTAAATGAAAACACTTGAATTCTAGAACACAGACCAATCTGACTTCTGTTGAGAATAGCTGCATTGTGTTTTCAGCACCGCTCCTTTGTGAAGCACCCAATATCTCATGTAGATCAGTTGATGTAGTGAGGATATGCAGCAGTTTGATCAACCTGTTGGGCACAGTGGAGTTAAGATATAATGTAATGACTTTGGTCATTACATGATAATGCTGGCTGAAACCCCACATGNAAAGAGGATATATTGTAAGGATGACATTGCTGTTGCTCTTCAGGGTATGACACCCCTTTTGAGTGGATCTATTCAGTTGGACCGATTTAACACATCTGATTTTACTGTATTCTTGATGAATGTGCAAAGTTTAACTCGGCATGTAAAAGACTTGGCCTGTTTTACAGAGCATTGGAAACCTAAATGTGTTGCTGTTACAGAAACATGGTTGTCTTCAACTCAAACAGATGCAGTAAAAATTGATGGTTTCAGTTTCTCCAACCGTCCACGACATTTATCTTATTCTAACAGGCATCCACAATTGAGTGCGTTGCAAGACCAACAACATGGTGGTGTTGGCATTTATTGTTCAAATGACATTGAATTTGAAGTTCTGCAGCAGCCAGAGCTGAATTTGGAGTGTTTGGTGTACCGATTCAGTGGTTGTGAAATGGTCGTCGGTGTAATTTATCGGCCACCATTATATCCTCTCTCTCTATTTAAAAAAAATTTAGAAACTTTGGTTGATTGGCTTGAGAAACAAAGTGACGCAATAGCACTGATTGGAGACTTCAATGATGATATTTTGAAGTCATCAACTATATCAAAATTTATGTCTGAGAAAGGATATCTACAAATGGTTGATGAACCAACCACTGAAAAAGGTACATTAATAGATCACGTTTATGTTAAATCAGAGATGCATAAAGTTGAAGCCATAGTTGTGCCTACATATTTTAGTGATCACGAGGGAGTAATGTGTGGTTTTACGTTGTTGTAATCATGTGATGTTTTGAAATGTTATGTTAATGAAAATGAATTTAGAAATTTATAATACTGCAAGACATTGAGCTAAATTTTAAAGAGTGATGGGACTTCCAAAAATTGGGCACTTTAAATGCAAAGCTGCTAACTACTGCTTTGCTTCCTATTGCTCAAAACATTTTGATGGATTAGTATGTGAAGCAGTGGTTCCATATGCCGCACCTAAACGGGCAGTGGGCTGCTGTTTTCAGATGGATGGCCAACTGGGTGTCCTTAGGCTTGAAAAAATGAAGCAGTGGTTCCATATGCCGCACCTAAACGGGCAGTGGGCTGCTGTTTTGGGGAATAATTACAAGACGACTGCAGCTGCCTCCGAACTACTGTCTCCTCAATTAAACTTAGTTAAGCAAATTAATAAGAGGGAAAGAGACGGGGACCAAAAACAAGGGACCTCCACATCCCACTTACACACACATTGCATACCAAAGGAAATAGGGAACGATAAAGAAAAACCAAGGGGTCTTTGAGCCCCACTTGCACTAACACTTGCATATCTACAGCACACAGTAAAACTTGATGCAAGATCAAGGATCAGAGGAGCACAGTTCCTACATAAAGTTGCAATGTAAAACCTCTCTTTAAAAAAGGTTTCTTTTCTTGCATTAAGACAGCATTTATAAAGTTTTGACAGATAAACAATTGGATAAACACAAAGTAATAATGGAAAAGCAACATTTTAAGAATTGGCATGTTATTGATATTTAATTTCCCTTTGGGATTAATGAAGGATTGTACAATTTGAATATTGATTAATATGTCTGTGTGCTAAATCTTTGAAGCTGTTCTTAATGCAATTTTTGCTTTTACCTTGTCATATAGCACAAAAAAAGCAAAGGCAGTTGTATTGGAACTTCCATTTGTGGAACTGGGTTCAATTCCCAGGACTGCCCGACTGATTGTGCTGACAATTAAAGGTAATAAAAAAATTTAAAGCATAAAAGGAAACATGACTTCCAGTTAACTTCCAACCAATGAAGCAGTTTTACTGAAACGACTTGAAATGTAGAACACAGACCATTCTATGTAGAAATGTACGAGTATACAAATAAGTTTAATTATAAAAGAAATGTATGTCACTACAGTGAGGTGAAAATGTTAAATTTATTTCATTTTATAGAGAACCCCAGGATGATAAGGTCTCTTTTATTAATCTGGCCAGAGTTCTGTTCCAGATTTCTGTTATAGAGTTCTGTTCCAGGTTCCGTTTCCAGGTCCAGGACTTTCTCTGCTGCAACGTGGACCAGACTGAGCTAGAGCCATACAGTGCATCAAAGGAAACAAAGGACTTCCTGTCAACTTCCAACCAATGAAGCAGTTTAACTGAAACGACTTGAAATGTAGAACACAGACCATTCTATGTAGAAATGTATGAGTATAGTTTAGTTTAATTATAAAACAAATGTATGTCACTACAGTGAGGTGAAAAAAAAATGTAAAGCATGAAACCTTTTGATCTTTATTTTTAAATACAAGTATATAAATGAACAGTTTAACATTTTTCCTTAATCTAGAATTACGACTTAAATGGAAATGTATCTGCATTTGCTGTATGCAATGAGTCCAAATAATTTAACAAATTATCATGTTTAAAGTGCCT
>NW_015117297.1:24605-26056 GCF_001443285.1 Poecilia latipinna
CTCGCAGCGCTTAGCTGCTCGGGCCTAATAAACAGTACAGTTTCAATAGGCTCTCGCAGCGCTTAGCTGCTCGGGCCTAATAAGAACCTGAGAAAACCCTTGAAGGTTCCTGCTCCGGCTGCCTCTAGTCCAACTGGGCTTCTGTTTCTGCAAAATGTCAGTCATTAGATTCAATTTAACTGGGTTAATTTTTATAGTGCAAGTTCACAACAAATACCCTCAGAAAAAGTCATTTCAATTCAATAGTCAAATTAGTTTAAAGAGTTTCCATCTAAGGAAACCCAGCAGATTGACTTGTAGCATTCCCTCCTCCTGGACGAAGCAACAGCAGACAATTGCTGGCATTGAGTTATTGACTTTACAGCAAACTCCACGATAACAGGAAGAAACCTCCAGCAGAAGCAGAACCTGGTTCAGAATCAGCAGCCCTCTGCCACGACCGACTGGAAGTTAGAGAAGATGGAGCAGAGATACAAGCAGAAACAGAAGATGGATTATTTTTTCTATGTTTATGAAAAATACAATTTAATAGCAAGAGAGGAAGAATGATTAGAGGATGTCAGGATTATCTCAGGTGATTATCTCCTCACAGCCAATCAGAATGCCAGGCCAGGAGCAGCTTCCAATCACAGAGTCTGACAAGAAATAACCCATAATGTACAAAGCAGGTTGAGACATGCCCCAAAAAGACATGCGGCTCCAACTGCAGTGGAAGGTGGTCCTCACAGCAAATTCAAAAGTGTTAGATTTCCAGTGTTAGTGTTGTATGTTAAAAATACAGTGTTAATTCAACACTTGTTTAGTCTAATTCAACAACAATTAAATTAACATCAACACCCAACTCAGTCTGGTGCTGATTTAGAAATCAACACCAGACTGTAACATATTTGTAACATCACATCAGGGGAGGAGCTACAGGTAGAGAGGAGGCAGGTTAAGCAGCAGGACCCTAGCCTGGGCCTAGAGGGGGTCCAGACAGAAAGCAGAATATGTCTTTAAGAATCTAATTCTTTAACTCATCTGACAAAAGCTGGAAAAAGAAGATATTCTCTTGCTGAATATAAACCCCAGTAGGTTATATAGTAGGGTGCCCCATTGTTGACTCATGGTTGCTAAAAACCTTACCAGACTGACTGATTTTAATGGCATCGTGGGTGTAAAATATTTAATAAAATGTTGTGCCACATGACTGGCTTTATTTTCACTCTTATATTTAACTTTATGACACACAAAACTACAAATGAATCGTCCTTATTGTCTCCAGGTGCATTCTGGGTAAAGCTTGTCACCAACATCATCATCAGTCACTTGGCAACAAATGGCAAACTAGCTAGAGCATTTCTACGGACTACATTAACATGTTTTGAATTTGTGTTGTTTCATCATTAGTGACCAGTCGCCTGATGTTTCTGTTCGTTCCATGTTGAAATGATCATGTTTTTGACTATTTT
>NW_015117297.1:30298-35956 GCF_001443285.1 Poecilia latipinna
AAAATGTTTTTTTCTTTATTAGTACATCATGTTGGTGACTGAAGCCTGTTATGATGACTTCAACACATTTCTTCAGACAGGTTGGCACAACTTTTAATGCTGTCCAGAATGTTTTTATAAGCTGACTAACTTCTTTAGTAATTATTTCTGACTCTTTTGTGCTTTATCTTGTAGGTGGTGAAAAATGCTCTCCAGGCTGAACTGGGTGGGCAGAGTAATTTGAATATGATAGTGGCACACACAGGTGGGTCTGATTAGTTTTGCTTACACTTTTTAAAATATTTATTTATTATCCTAATGTTTTTGCTATTTTTCCTGTTTTTCCTTCCAGGCTGGAAGAAACAGTTATTCTTCTGTTGGTTCATGTGCTTCTTCCTATGTCCAAGGGCCACAAGAAAAATCATTGATCACAAGACCATCCCTGACCATCCATGGGACACAAGGCCATCCATGGCTGCTTTTGATGAACTTTCAAAGCATATTTCACCTTAAGTGCAAAGTACCATGAATGTATGACCTTTGTTGTATATTGCTGTCAGTGCTGTTTGATGTTCTTGTTTTGAAATAAAAGTAGCTTATATACTGCAACTTGTGTTGGTGTTTTTGTAGATTCAAGTGGCATCCAATGTCTTTTAAAATACATTTGGGGGTTATTGGTGGCCAGTAGTTTCTGGAAAAAAGGTTTTATTGGCTCTAGTGGCTTTTATTTGGTAGTGAATTGACAGAAAAGTGGGTAATGAGAATAGGAAGACATGCAGCAAAGACCAGGAAGCGAACCTGTAATGCCACATTGAGGACTAAGGCCTCCATATGTGGGTTGTGCTTAACCCCTGCACCACCACAGCACATGCTACCTGTAGTATTTTAAAACTCCGATTTCTATGTTCTATATTTAACACTATTGTGTTAACACGTTCATAGTTAACTTTTGAAACTATACGCTAGTGTTGGGTAAATCAACACTGTGTATTTAATTTCAACTACTGACTGTTGATTCAACTCTATCATAAATAACACTTTCAAAAGTGTAATTTTAACACAGTCAAGAGTGGACCAATATAGACACTTTCAAAGTGTTGAATTCAGCTCTAGGAGTTGACTGAATACTTCCAAATTTGCTGTGGACAAAGTACTAACTGATGGGGGGGTGAATATTATTGCAAGCAAAGCTTTTGAGACATTAATTTATAAAAAATAAATACTGAAAGCCATCAGTCCCTTCCCCTTCAGTATTATGAACTACTTCATCCCAGTTAATCAAATACAATTCTGATGAGGTTTCTGGCTGTGATGTGAGAACATTTGAATCGATCCAAAGGGTATGAATACTTTTACATACTTTTGCAAGGTGTGTTTTATCCAGACTTTAAATCACAGCTGAAATGAAATCTTTGGAATCCTCACAACAAAAGGCAAAAGGAAGAGTAAACTAACAGTGCAGGCTGAGGGAGGAGAGGTTTTTCCAACATGTCGTCCTGGCCCTCTCCATCTTCCTTTCTTCCCTCTCCGCTCCCTCCGTCACTTGGCTGTGTCACCTGCAGCCGACCTATCTCTCTGTAATTAATCCAACCAGAGTGTGAACATTTTCAGGTCAGTTCCTCCCTCTTTCTTTTCTTCTTTCCCATCCCCTCTCCTCCTCTGTCAGCGCCGCTCCCCCATTTAAGTTAATCACAGTTGTTCAAGGCAAAAAGCAGACGTTAACGGCTTGGCGCGTCAGGAATGGTCCTGCGCTCCCCGCCGCTAATCGGACCGTTACAACTGAGAAGCTTTGCATTATGCAAATCACTGGCTGGGAACAGGTGACATTTGTAGGGGAGCAGGGCGACAGGGCGATGGAGTCTGGCTGATTTAGACATTAGTCCCTGTCACAACGCAACACACACACGCTGCTCATTTGCATATGAACATAGCACACACTCTTTCATACAGAAACCGGAAAGAACAGCAACATCTCCAAGTGATGGCGCACTGTACGCATGAGCTCTGTTTTTCTAGAATGATCCAAATGTTTGTAGTTACTACAGCAGTCTGGTTCTGAGGACTTGGTCGGTTCCAGCGAAGAATGACTTCTTCTACTTTACACCAGAAATGCAGATCTGAAATGATGCGGCGACAGTTTTTAAAAAGTCTTAACAGTTTGTCAACTAATGAAAATGATCAGAATGAAACAGAAACTGTTTGGATTTCCTGACTAATGGTTCACATGGAAAGATTTTAAAATTGCAAACCGAATTTCAAACCTGATAGACACACATGATGGCAACATGCCTGAGGTACAACGGGCTTGGTCGTTCAGTGTGTGTGGTGTTCAGCCACACGGCAGGAGCACCACACCACACACACAACTGATTTCTATGGAGTGAAAATAATCTCAAAATACTATTTTATACTCCATACTATTTTATACTCCAAACTGGTGTTCCCTGGCCGTTGGTTTTTCCTCTGCATACCCTCTGGGTTTCCGTCATCTCACTTTCTGATTGGCTAACGGTCAATAGGGTGTGTTCTCGTTTGTCTTTGGGGAACACCACACACACTAGGATATCGGACCAAGCCCAGTTTATTTGAATGGAACATTTCAGCAACAAGGTAGTTCAAAGTTTTTTACAGCATAAAAACTTCATAAAGTCACCAGTTGTGAAACAAGCAAGAAGCATTACATTTGATCAAATGGCACCATGAAAATCATCAATACACAAACATGTTGATCAATGTTCCACTTTCTACTAATCACAAGGTTTTAGTCTGGAATTAAACTTTAAGGAACTCAGTCTTTCAACTTTTTTGCAGTTTTCTCGAAGCTTATTGCAGATTTGTGGTGCATAGAAGCTGAATGCCAAGAAATGTAAACATTTTGAATGTCCCTGCACAGCAAATTTGGAAGTGTTCAGTCAACTCCTACAGAGTTGAATTCAACACTTTGAAAGTGCCTATATTGGCCCACTCTGAATGGAGTAGAAATTACACTTTTGAAAGTGTCATTTGTGACATAGTTGAATCAACAGTCACAGCAGCACACATCAATGTTGACTTACCCAACACTAGTGTATTTTGTCAAAAGTTAACACTATGAACGTGTTAATCTAACACAGAACGGTGTAAAGTATATATTAACATAGAAATCTGAGTTTTGAAATACTACTGGCAGGATATTCTGTGGTGGTGCAGGGGTTAAGCACAACCCACATATGGAGGCTCTAGTTTTCAATGCTGTCGTGGGTTCGCTTCCCGGTCTTCCCCTTCTCTCATTACCCACTTTTTTTGTCAATTTACTACCAAATAAAAGCCACTAGAGCAATTAAAACCGTTTTTTTCCCCAGAAACTATTGGCCATCAAAAATCCCCAAATTCATTTTAAAAGACATTAGATGCCACTTGAATCTACAAAAACAACAGTACCAGTTGCAGTATGTAATCTACTTTTATTTCAAAACATCAAACAGCACTGACAGCAACATACAACAAAGGTCATACATTCATGGTACTTTGCACTGAAGGTGAAGTGTGCTTTGAAAGTTCATTGAAAGAGGCCATGAATGGTCTTGTGATCACTGATGGTGAAGTGTCTTTGGTGCTGCTCTTGTTTTTGCCAACATGAAGGTGAAAGACTTCCAGCCTGGAAGGAAAAACAAGAAATATAGCAGAAACATTAGGATAATAAATACATATGTTTAAAAAGAAGTGTGAGCAAAACTAATCAGACTCACCTGTGTGTGTCAGCGTCATATTTATTCAAATTACTCTGCCCACCTGGTTTACAAGATAAAGCATAAAAAAGTCAGAAATAATTACTAAAGAAATTAGTCAGCTTATAGAAAAATTTTTTCAGCATTAAAAGTGGTGCCAGTGGTGCTGAAGAATGTGTTGAAGTCATCATAACAGGCTTCAGTCACCAACATGACACACCAACAAAGAAAAAACATTTTGGCAGTTTTTAGATGTGCCACAGGTACAAAATACCAGAGTCAAATGGCTTAATTGCCTCCTCATTGTGTAGATATGTTCTCCAGAGTCCTGCTAATCACCTAATTATTGTATTCAGGTGTGGTGCAGCAGCAGCACATCTAAATATTGCAAGACAGTGGCCCTCCAGGACTGGAGTTTGACACCTGTGGCTTAGATCTAATCAACGGTCCAGCACAGCCAATCCCCCGTTTTGCAGTCTACAGCCAAAAACTTAAAGAAAACGACCTTCACAGCTAAATAATGTTAACTCAAATGGCCTCCAGATTTTCCTGACAGTTTTAATGTTCGGTTAAGATAAACAGTCGTATATACCGTGATATCCAAACAAATAAACGTACGTTAAGCGAACTATGTATATGAATCGATACTCTTGCGTAAACGGAAAATTAATGCATCCATAAAAAATAGTCAAAAACATGATCACTTTAACATGAAACTTACCTTGTTGTAATAAGCTCCAGACAAGACGCCATACTGCTGCCTCCGCTCCTCAGGCAAACATGTGACACAGAAGCGGAACAAGTCGGCGTCTGCCAGGGGGTGGGGCTAATGACCGGGCCCAAATAATAAAGCTCATGATAATTTAACTTTACCACATAGACATGCCCGCAACAGCGGAGCTAACAAGTTTCATCACCAGAGATTGCGACTATGTCATTCTGAAATCCATCTGACATGAAGTACAACAAACCAAGAGAAGAACAGAAACATCAGGCTACTGGTCACTAATGATGAAACAACACAAATTCAAAACATGTTAACTAGTCAGTAGAAATGCTCTAGCTAGTTTGCCATTTGTTGCCAAGTGACTGATGATGACGTTGGTGACAAGCTTTACTCAGAATGCACCTGGAGAAAATAAGGGCGATTCATTTGTAGTTTTGTGTGTCATAAAGTTAAATATAAGAGTGAAAATAAAGTCAGTCATGTAGCACAACATTTTATTTAATATTTTACACTCACTATGTCACTAAAATCAGTCAGTCTGGTAAGGTTTTAGCAACCAAAAGTCAACAATGGGGCACGGCACCCTACTATATTCTACTGGGGTATCATACACAATTGTCAATAGGAGAGAACTCTCCTTTTACAGTTCTAGTCAGATGTGATAAAAAAAAAATTGGATCCCAATTCTGCCTCCCATCTGGGCCCCCTGTAGGTCCAGGCCAGGGGCCTGCTGCAACACCCACCCTACCTGTAGCTCCTTCCCTGAAGTGATGTCACAAATATGTTACAATTGTGGGAGGAACTGTCTGTTGATTTCTAAATCAACACCAGACTGAGTTACTGTTGGTGTTAATTTAGAAATCAACACTGGAAAGGATTGCTTTTATTTAACTCTTTGAAACTCTTTAGGGAAACTAACACTCATGTTGTTGAATTAAAACTGTATTTTTAACATACAACACTTACACTGGAAATCTAACACTTTTGAATTTGCTGTATGCTTTGAGGTCGGAGCGGCCCAAAGTCCTTCCAAACATAAGCAGAACCTGATGACTCTTAACACACCACACACAGGAAGGAACGTCTCTTTAGGTCATCTTTAGAGTCATCCCGATAATCAAAGCGTCCTTCAGACTGTTGGAACTGGAAATCGGGACAAAAAACTCAAATCAAAAAGTCATAACAATGTGACTATTAATAAATAAATAATTTAGCTTTTTCATTAAACCAATTTTTCATTTATTT
>NW_015117298.1:0-11513 GCF_001443285.1 Poecilia latipinna
CAAATTTGTTATTTATTCTTTGATTTATTCTTGCTTTAAATCTTAATGTTTTGTCAACAATTTTTTCCGTCCGTGAGAGGAGCCAAAGGGGTCGGGTGAAGAGTGTGATGGGTGGGTGGGGGCCCTGGCGGTCCAATCCTCGGTTTTAGAAGCTGGCTCTTGGGACGTGGAACGTCACCTCTCTGTTGGGGAAGGAGCCGGAGCTGGTGTGTACGGCTGAGAGGTTCTGGCTAGAAATAGTCGGTCTCACTTCAACGCATGGCTCTGGTTATGGAACCAGATCCTTGAGAGGGGCTGGACGTACTTCCACTCTGGAGTTGCCCACGGTGAGAGGCGCCGGGCAGGAGTGGGCATACTTGTTGCCCCCCATCTCGGCGCCTGTACATTGGGGTTTACCCCGGTGAACAAGAGGGTAGCCTCCCTCCGCCTACGGGTGGGGGGACGGGTTCTGACTGTTGTCTGTGCTTACGGGCCGAACGGCAGTTCAGATTACCCACCCTTCTTGGAGTCCTTAGAGGGGATACTGGAGGGTGCTCCTCCTGGGGACTCCCTTGTTCTACTGGGGGACTTCAACGCTCACGTGGGCAATGACAGTGAGACCTGGAGGGGCGTGGTTGGGAGGAACGGCCCCCCCGATCTGAACTCGAGTGGTGTTCTGTTGTTGGATTTCTGTGCTCGTCACGGATTGTCCATCACGAACACCATGTTCAGGCATAAGGGTGTCCATATGTGCACTTGGCACCAGGACACCCTAGGCCGCAGTTTGATGATCGACTTTGTCATCATTTTATCGGATCTGCGGCCGTATGTCTTGGACACTCGGGTGAAGAGAGGTGCGGAGCTGTCCACTGACCACTACCTAATGGTGAGTTGGCTCCAGTGGTGGGGGATGAAGCCGGTCAGACCTGGCAGGCCAAAACGTGTAGTGAGGGTCTGCTGGGAACGTCTGGCGGAGTCCCCTGTGAGAAAGGAGCTTTAACTCTCATCTCCGGCAGAACTTCGAACACGTTCTGGGGGACGTGGGGGACATTGAGTCTGAGTGGACCATGTTTCGTGCCTACATTGCCGAGGCAGCTTATCGGAGCAGCGGCCGCAAGGTTGTTGGTGCCTGTCGCGGTGGCAACCCTCGAACCCGTTGGTGGACACCTTTGGTGAGGGATGCTGTCAGGCTGAAGAAAGATGTCTTATTGGGCCTTTTTGACCTGTGGGACTCCAGAAGCAGCTGATGGGTATTGGCAGGCGAAGCAGCATGCGGCTCGGGTGGTTGCTGAGGAAAAAACTCGGGCATGGCGGGAGTTTGAAGAGGCCATGGAGAAAGACTTCTGTACGGCTTCGAGGCGATTCTGGTCCACCATCCGGCGTCTCAGAAGGGGGAAGCAGTGCAGCACCAACACTGTTTATAGTGGGGATGGTGTGCTGCTGACCTCGACTCAGGACGTTGTGGGCCAGTGGGCAGAGTACTTCGAAGACCTCCTCAATCCCACCAACATGCCTTCCATTGAGGAAGCTGAGCCTGGGTACTCTGGGTCCCTCGGCAGGGTCCTAGAGGTTTCTGGGAGTTCACCCAACCCATCTATATGTGTTTTGTGGACTTGGAGAAGGCATTCGACTGTGTCCCTCGGGGGGCCCTGTGTGGGGTTCTCCGGGAGTATGGGGTACAGGGCCCTTTGATACGGACTGTCAGGTCTCTTTATGACCGGTGTCAGAGTCTGGTCCGCATTGCCAGCAGGAAGTCAGGCTCGTTTCCAGTGAGAGTTGGACTCCGCCAAGGCTGCCCTTTGTCACTGATTCTATTCATTACTTTCATGGACAGAATTTCTAGGTGGAGCCGAGCTGTTGAGGGGATCCGTTTTGGTGGCCTTAGGATCGCATCTCTGCTTTTTCCGGATGATGTGGCCCTATTGACTTTATCAGGTTGTGATCTGCAGCTCTGGCTGGAGCGGTTGGCAGCCAAGTGTGAAGCGGCCAAGATGAGGATCAGTGCCTCCAAATCCGAGGCCATGGTCTTGAGCTGGAAAAGGGTAGAGTGCCTTCTCCGGGTCGGGGGGTCATCCTGCCTCAAGTGGAGGAGTTTAATTATCTGGGGATCTTGTTCACGAATGAGGAAAGAAGGGAGAGGGAGATCGACAGGCGGATTGGTGCAGTGTCTGAGGTGAAGCCGGCACTGCACTGGAGAGAGCTGAGTCAAACAGCGAAGCTCTTGATTTACCAGTTGATCTACGTTCCCACCCTCATCTATGGTCATGAGTTTGGGTCATGACTGAAAGAACGAGATCATGGATACAAGCGGCTGAAATGTTTTTCCTCCGCAGGGTGGCTGGACTCTCCCTTAGAGATAGGGTGAGAAGCTCGGTCATCCAGGCTTCACTCAGAGTAGAGCCGCTGCTCCTCCACATCGAGAGGATCCAGTTGAGGTGGCTCAGGCATCTGGTAAGGATGCCTCCTGGACGCCTCCCTGGTGAGGTGTTCCGGGCACGTCCCACCTGAAGGAGGCCCTGGGGAAGACCCAGGACACGCTGGAGGGACCATGTCTCTCAGCTGGCCTGGGAACGCCTTGGGGTTCCCCCGGAGGAGCTGGAAGAAGTGGCTGGGGAGAGGGAAGTCTGGGCCTCCCTTTCAAAGGCGCTACCCCACGACCCGATCCCGGATAAGCGCAATAAAATGTATATATATATATATATATATATATATATATATATATATATGTGTGTGTGTGTGAATATAACTATAATGATAATATTAATAAGTTACATAACTAATTAAAAGAAAAATCAAACATGGAGAATTTAGAGTGAAGAACAACCATTCAATTTAGAATCACTCTTTTCTGTGTGTTATAGTCTTCAGTTTTTGTGTTATTTCCTTTAAATATGACTCATCATGAAAATTGTCAGTCTTTTACAACATGATAATCAGAGAACCGTAGCCGACTGTAATAATTCCATCTTCTATGTATCTCTGCCCAGTAGTGCATTAAAGCTGCATCAGCAACCACTCTGTTCCAAACTATTGAATTGTTTTGCAGCTGTAACCTTTGTGTTCTAACTACAATTTGTATAACTTGATTCAACAGCTGATTTCCATGTTGTTTGTAATGAGGGAACATGTAGAGACAGACAGACAGCTCTGTTTCACTAACAGGCCCAGCGGTAACAAGCTCTATGCTAATCACAATCCTAATGAAAGCATATCTCTAGGCCTGATTCAGCTGGAGAATAAATGCCTTCATTTAACCCAGCATGGGGCCCCTAACACTGAGAAAGTGCTGCTTTTAAATACACAAACCATGCAGCACAGCTTGGCTTTCCAACAAAGCAATATGTTTTTCGTCACTGACAGTGAGGAAGGTAGAACCAGTTAGGCTAAAGCACTGGCTTCAATCAACTTACATTGATAGGATTTTCGCTGCTTCAGGTAACAAATCCTAGAAACACAACCAGGGTGACTCGCTGTAATAAAACTTAAATATTTATTACTCACTGTAATATTCAAAACATGCCATTTATTGCCATTAGAATAGTATTATATAAACGAGGCTTGTATCAGTTATCGGAGATATCCTACAGAAAGGTTACTGCGCTTGTACATGCAGGACAGACAACATGACTGAAGGAATAAACAAGAAGTTTAATGAGAAAATGTGTGAACGTCGGTGTGTGCTACAATCAGTTTTAAAAATCTTGTATCATATTATCCCAGTGTTCTTTCCTTGGCACCTTGGCTTCAATTATTTCTGACATAAGGCTTTTTTCCGCTAAACCGTCTCTAACCAGTAAAGTCCCGAACCGTCCTGGCCAGATTCATTTCTATTAGCAAATCTGGCGTGGCCCTGTCCAGCTGTTCACAGATTTTCGTATCTATTTTAGGGGTAGAACTAGCAGGTCCAAACCCAGTAGGCACAGAAGCGATTTGATTGAAAACCTATGGCACAGGTATTTTGAGACTATTTTCACTCCATATTCAGCAGACCTGTAAGCTGCAGCAATAAAGAAGAGAGAAACAGTGCAGCCGTGGTCAGCTTTCTGATGGGACTACAGTTTTTTACAGACGGTGTGAATAGTAGGTTGTGATGAGAGTTTTATTTTTGATTTGGATTTTAAAAAAATAAATAAAGTTAAATCTGGAGAGACTCAAACGGAGAAAGAAGGCGATTAAAAGAGTTTGACAAAATGAACATAAAAATAAACAAAGTCCTTTGGCGTTCAGGCCCTGGCCGGGGACATCGAGCTGAACTTCGATAAGCTCGATGAACATTCCTGATGCAGCATAGGAATGTAGACCCCCGGGGCCTGTACTGGTGGCGGCGGTCGGAGGAAGATGAGGCCTGAGAGCCGGGAGCAGAAGGTGGAGATGGGGTGGAGGTGGGTTGATCGCAGCTGGTGAGCAGAGGAGGCTATGGGTGAAGGTCCTTTTGAACTGAAGCCCAAACGATGATTGGCTGGAGCGAGGCTTGGTCCGCGCCGATAGGTCCAGGTTGCAGAGAGGCGGGCGCTGATTGATGAGGCAGGTGCGACTAGAGTCTTCCAGACTGAACTTTTGTCAAGACTCCATTTCATGTGTGGTTTTTGATTTACATCTTTTGACTGCATTAGCTAAATCCAAAAGGTTGCACATTTAAAAAATAAAGTGCCAGAATATAATTATATTTACATGTATAGAGAAATAATCAGCTGATCTGAGCCTTTATCTTTACTTTTGGGTCAGCAATGGATTTCTGTAAGACGAAGTAAAATACCTGGGTTAATTTGAGTCCATCAGAATCAGAACCTTCAGGTTCTCCATTGCTGAGTGTTGCCGAAAAGTGGTCCACAGTGCACAATTGGTCCCTTTAAAGGTTCCGGAAGAGACTGTCATAGGTGGAAGTGGAAGAAGTAAACTGTGCACTTTAGAAGCTTAATGTCAGATTTATATTTAGATAAAGGTGCTTCATGATAAATAGTATTTGTTAACATTTATTATTCTGATGGTTCAACTACTTTTGTGGTAGTTTGTTGGTGTACCAGCAGCTGCGCTCTATTTCCCGCATATTGGGACTTATAAAGGAGAGGTGCATGTGCACGGTTTTAGACATCTGAACTTTTTTGTGCATGGCACTTTTCTAAATTTGTCCAATTTTTAGTGTGAAAGCTGCAGGCCGCAGCGCTGGTCCTGTTTTATTCTGAAAAAATATATAAGCGGAGTACAACTAAATACCATCAACATAGTCTTTCAGTCTGTTTTGGATGAAGATCATCTGTGCAGTGCCCACCAGCCCAGTTACATACTTCAGGATCTATGGACTTATTTCTCCATTTATACAAACATTTATGGTGTTTTAGAAATGATTTAGTTCATTAGTCCAGATGTAATCTATTTGGACATAATAAAAAGTTGTAGCCCCAGGTTCACCCCTATTACTTGTCACTTGGGCTTAATGTATAGTTGTCCTGAACAGGATGTCCACACACACAGGGAGTGAGAGTGGGATTCCACTGACAGCAGAGTGGGAGGAAAGGTCAGTCACAGTCAGGGTCTGCACCTGGGTTTGTCTCAACCCATTTCTCTCTTACTCTACATTTCTAGATCTCTCTCACACCTTCTCAACCTCTTTCTCACACATGCACACACAATGACACAAGCAAGTCTAAGTCAACAAAATAAAGCCTTGCATTTTCTCTTGTCAGGAACTGAGCTAGACTGCTGACCTACAGCTGTAACAGGCCTTAAGGGGAGCTGTGATTGCTTTGCTCTTTGAAGGTTGGACTTGAGCTTCTGTCAGTTCTGCGCTCCAAGAAAAAATAACTCTGGTGGCGTCTCGTGTGCTTTAACATCTGACTTAGCAACTGTGAGCTGTTAGCTTTCAGTGGCACGCTATTAATATTTAGATTAATAATAAAAATTAATAATAAATATTATTTTAAAATGTCAGTTAACAGTTCTCCATTAATAGTTACCATATTGGACAACTCTGTAATCTTCTTAATTTGTGACTGTAAGTTATTTCATCTTTTTAACATTTATTTTCCTTATTGCTGTAGTTTTGAGATCATGGGTGAGTGGGGCAGTGGATCGCCATGAGGTTGATGATTGGGGGTATGCACACCAGGAATTGATGATTGGTATGCACACCAGGAATTTCATGTTTTATTCCATTTGTCCACATTATATTGTATTGTAGCTAATTTTATTGATGTACAATTTCTTTTTGATTGGATTGCATGTAAATCCATTCATCTTGTCAACACCCACTTATATTTGCAGGGCACCCTGCAATAAATATCAGGGATGGCAAAAACTGGCAAAAACCTAAGAAGTATAATGAGGAGGAGCAGATTGTGTCATTTCCACAGAACAGCTGTTCAGGTTAAAGTGTGTGTGTGTTCCTACCTGCCCCCCTCTTTCCTTGCAGGATTTTTATTTTTTTTTTAATTCCTTTTTTTAATCAGGTAAAATCCCAATGAGAGCTAGATCTCATTTGCAAGAGGATCCTGGGCAGAAATCTGTAGCACACAACAGCCTGGTTACACAATAGTAAAACTAAATAAAACATACTGTAATTGTAACTAGCAGTTGAAGATTCCATAGCTGGAGCTCATAGAGTCTTTTCAGAAGGTGCTGGAAGAGGGATGTTTCCTGAAACAGATGCAAGAATGTTTTGCTCACACTGGTGTAAATTAGTCTCTTCTCAGTCTTTATGACTTGTTGTCCCCAATTTCTACTTGTTGTCCTGAAAAAATCTGCTTCCTTGTTCCTCAGCAATTCTGAATTTTTTGTTCCAAGACTTGCTTCCTTGAATCTCCACAGTGTTCCTCCTACCAGCCTCCTAGGTCACGCAGCCTGGATTCCTCGCCATCCACATGCTGCTCACTCACCTGCCTGGCCATCTTTTAACCTCTCTTTCACACCTCTTAAGCCAACCAGGAAAAAGGATCATAGAAGGAGAAGGCATACCTTGATAGAATCTAGGGATAAATTGTATAAAAGTTCAACAAATGGAACAGAGCGTCACAAGCTGGGATCACCTGTAGAGGGCAGCAGAGAGGAGCTAGCATCCACCAAGACCACAGAACTGGCATCAGAGCCTAAGCAAAGCTGAGCAAAGCTTGACTGATCGTATGAGGCCCAGATCCAATTATTGTTGCTTCCAGCAATTCTAAATCAGACCAATCCTGACTAACAGAATGAACTGCCTAGTTAAACCAAGCACAGTTGGCACTCTTCAACCTCTACAGATCTCTGTTGAAGATCCAGGACATGCAGTTTCCTCCTTCCAGAAGTCAATTTCTAACCTCAACTCAAAGAAACAAGCTTCTGAAAAATACATTTGCTGTGAGGTACAGGAGCATTCAGAGATCCTGAGTCTTCTCTGAATCTCATTAACAGTCTCAGCAGTGAGACTGTTGATGAGTCTCACTGTGCAACAGTGATGTGCAACAGTGCACATCACTGTTGCAGTGATTTTCACAGGAGATACTCCTCCAGTAAAGTGACCCTCCATTGGAAACGGAGGGTCACTTTCCAGGGGTCAAGGAGAAAAATTTAGTAAAATGCAACCTTGAACCTCCCTCAATGGTAACCATTGGAGACTGAAAATACATTTTTTGAGTCACAACTATTCATAATAATTTCTGCTTTAATCTATGAGTGTGTAAACGATTCTCATGATGTACTTGAGTCTGCATTGCTAGGTAGAATAACAAATGGAGAAAAAGTGTCATATCTACTACATTTAACATTTTAATCTGTCCCTTGATGGAATTATTTCCTCCCTGTCTCCCCCTTTTGTTTTTATGAAGCGTCAGAGAGAACGCTACACATCCAAGTGTTTGCTGTCAACAAAGATAGAGCAGGTTGGATCCCACTCTTTTTAAGTTTTTGTAGTTTCCTCTTTATTGTGGTGTTCTTCATGCATGTGTATGTTCCAGTACCATCTGCGTGGTGACATCAGATTGTCCCACATAAGTATAAAATGTTTTTTGTGATATCTTAAATTGATTTTTAATTATAGTAAATAAGAATCTTGATTCTTATGTGAATTGATTTTTTTGGCACACCCTGAATGACCTTCACAGAGAACTTTGTGTTTAGGAGCAAAAGACATCTTTCTGTAGCAGATGGACTTTAAATCCATTGTCTTCATCTTTTTTTCTCCAACATTTAGAAAAATATGTATTATAGAAAAATGACAAGCATTCTCTCTCCACCTGCTGGCCAGTTCAAACAAGATTAATGGTCATCAGGGACCAGTCACTATCACCCATTTCACTCTGAATGTAGACCATTAGTGCTTCTAATGACTGTGTTTCTGTTATTGTAACCTCCAGAGATATTAAAAATACCAGATTAAGAAAGGTATGGCTGTGAATTACAATGCTGCCTACAAGTTATCTAATAGGCTGGCCTACAGTAATGCCCGAAGAGATCTGACACAGTGAGGAGCAGTTGAATAACAAC
Source organism: Poecilia latipinna (assembly GCF_001443285.1). Lineage (NCBI taxonomy): Eukaryota > Metazoa > Chordata > Actinopteri > Cyprinodontiformes > Poeciliidae > Poecilia > Poecilia latipinna. The sequence goes on from NW_015117298.1 coordinate 8,434, forward strand.
GACCCTCAGAACATGTGGAAAGGACTCAGGACTATGGCAGACTGTAAGAACACCAGCCAGTGGCTCAGTGGGGATCCCTCTCTTCCCGATACACTGAACAGTTTCTTCTCTAGATTTTTAACGCCACTAATGGCAGAGAAAGCAATCCTCCCATCCAACTAGAGGAGAGACATCAGCCCCTAATCCTGCAGCTCAACCAGGTGACTTCTTCTCTGAAGAGGATTAACCCTGACAAAGCTGCACAACCAGACAAGGTATCAGGAAGAGCCCAGAAGTTATATGCTGACCATTTGGCAGGGTCTTTTTAGACATTTTCAATCTGTCCCTGTAGTTTTCCACTGTCTGCCTTAAGTCCTCCATCACTGTGCCATTACCAAATAAATCTGCTATGACTGGCTTAAATGACTACCACCCATTTGCAAGTAACCCCAGTCATTATGAAGTGCTTTGAGAGGCTCATCCTAAAACACATCAAGGATAGCCTTCCTGCTGGTCTGGACAGGCACCAGTTTGTCTATAGGAGGAACCGATCCACAGAGGATGCTGTCTCCATTGAACTACACACAGCCCTGACACATCTGCGGCATCCAGACACTTATGTTAGGATGCTATTCGTTGACTTCAGCTCAGCATTAAATACCATTGTCCCAGAGAAGCTGATAGTGAAGCTCCATGACCTGGGACTTTCATCATCAATGTGTCTTTGAATCAGGATCCTTCTCAGGTGGTGAGAATAGGGGACTGAACATCATCCACTCTGGATGATCATCCACCCTGGTTGATGTTCACAGCCATGTGGTGTACACAGCACACCACATGGCTGTGAACTTTTTCAGGTTCTTTTTCCACTGTTCATCCATGGTTGTGTAGCCATCCACTCCTGTAAAAGGGTTCTAAAGTCTGCAGAACCAAGCTACAACTGTAGTCAGTCTGATAACAAACAATAATAAAACCCTGTAAAGAGGAGACCCACTGTCCCGGTGGTCTTCACTGAACAACCTGGTACTAAACACCAGCAAGACCAAGCAGGTCATAGTGGACTTCAGGAGTTCCAGGAGGACGGTGCACACGCCACAAGCAGAGGTGGTGGAGTGCGTGGACAAAATCAAATTCCATGACCTGGTCACTGAACACCTCTTTTCTGATGAGGAAGACACAACACAGACTCTTCTTCCTCAGGAAACTGAAAAGGTCTGAGGACGGGAGTCTCTGCTCAGCTGCTCAAGAACTTCTGTAGGGCCGTTATTGACAGCATCCTCTGCCTCAGTATGACTGTGTTGTAGGGCAACTGCACAGTCCAGGACAAAAAAGACGTGGCAGGGCGGTGAAAACTGGATCGTGGGAGTCAGTTACCAAACCTGGACTTAATATATGCTGGCATACTGCAAAGTAAGGCAAGTCATAGTTCTGTTGATCCCACTCACCCAGAACACAAACTGTCTGTACCTCTGCTGTCAGGGAAACGGTACAGGTACCTAAAGACTACAACCACGCGACTAAGGAACAGGTTTTACTAGAGCTGTGAAATCCATCCAAGAAATATACTTAAATTAAATTGAAGTTAATATTGTACCCTGTTATTGTGCATTGTTATATCAGCATTTGAAATTTGCCCCAATTATAGCTGGCTTAACTTCACAAACATGTGGAAGTTGCTACCCATCATATTTGCATTTTATTTCAGTAGACATATGTGAATGTGTGTGTGTATCATTTTCAACCAGTGAAGCCTATTTCTAGCTGGCCAGTGTGTTAGGCAGCCCAGATTGGCAGTGACAGCTCACCTGTGGTGCAAAGGGCAGCAGTGGCCTGAAGGCAGCAAGAGGGGGGAATAGTAAGGGAGGAAAAGAAGGATGGGCTAGAAGGATAGCAGCTAAAATCCAGCATGAGTCACACACATGCACAGAGACAGTGTATGTGTGTGATCACATTACTTAATGCACTGTGCAGGTGGGGGACAGAGGTGGTGAAGGTGTTAGCTACTACAGACAACAAGTATCGCCTGAGATGAAAGAAGGTAAAGAACCAAAGATGTTGGGGTGGGCAGAAGGGAAGCGTATTTTTTATAGGCTAAGGAGCACAAAGCTCCTAGAATGTGTTTTCTGCATGGTTGTTTAGTGAAACTGAACAAAAATGTACATTCCTTGGTCTAACAGTTTTAAAATATAAGAGGAACAAAAGCTTTGTGGTGATGGTTCTGGTAAATGGGTTTACAGTTATCCATTTAAACAAGGCAATGATTCGTTCACTAGGGTTGAACTACGATTGGTGACTTAGAATTCAAGTACAAGTGCAGCAATTTATTACTGTAGCAATGATTATGCTTCTATATCAAAGAAACAATTCAAAAACTTTTGGAGTTTCTTAAAATTGATCATTAATAGTAAAATTGTCAGTTATCCTAATAGTAGTAATTATTTGTATTCAGTTTCTAATTACACATTTATTTATTCATCCCTTCATTCAATAAAATGCATAAAATGTTTCCACTGATTGATTGGGTTGTACCAGATTGCACATAAAAAAACTGGCACAGAAAGTGAGGAATACATCCAAAGTTATTTATGTGGTTCAAAAAGAACTTTACTAAGGAGGGTCTGTTTTTGGACTCAGAAACAGTGCCTTTAAAAATATCCTTTTTTATTGCTTTTACAATTCAATCATTATCAAATAAGTTTTAATTTCTTTTTTACAAAACCATTAATTTAAAGTCAAAGTAATATTTGATTTCTACAAAATAATGACAATTAAATCTAAATATGAAACATGAAATTAGTCATTGCACAAATATTCACCTCCTTCTAGTCAGTATTTAGAAGATGTTCTTCTGGCTTTAATCTCAGCACGGAGTCTGTGTGGACAGTTCTCAATCCGGCTGCACATCTGGATTCTACGTTTTTGATCTACTCTTTAAGTTGTGTGGGGATCTGCTGAGAACAGATTCCTTGTATGTCTTGATGATGGATTTAACTGAACTCTAAGGGATTTTCAGGACCTTAGAGACCTTTATTCTGATTTGCTTGGAGCTGATTAATTTTCATGCTGGTGTAACCCAGGTTAAAATAGCCTCTTCATAAAAA
>NW_015117298.1:16139-20074 GCF_001443285.1 Poecilia latipinna
TTATTACAAATTTATTAACTGTAAACACATAGCGAGTGTTACACTAACACTAAGAAACAGCATTCTTTAGTTAGCCAGGAATACTGATTCACCTTCCAGACACTGGTGTCTTTATACTACATTCACTTGAAATACAGTCATTCCACGCAGCTGATCTCCATTCACCCCGTTGTCTGACTACTAGCACACATTGTCTGGACCTCTGTTAAGTCGAACATTATGAAGCAGGTGAATATGTATGCAGTCAGTTATTTTATGTTTTTTGTATATATATTACTTTATTTGTCATTTTGTATGAGTCATTTTAAAATGTAATGTTAAAACTTCTTTTTGTAAATTTTTAGCAACAAGACAATTTTTGTTGAGCAGGATTGATTTACAAAAGCATTAATAAAGGTAAAATGCCAAGGGGTTAAATACTATTTGAATACTGTTTACTAAGGATTTTCAAGGAAAATGGAGAAGCTGGGTCAAAAGCAACATGGAGAAAAGAGACAGGAGTGTGAGTTTTATAACACTGGGAGGAAGATGGAGAGGCTTCAAGAAGAGGAAATGGAAAAGGATTGTTGGAGGCAGGGAGAGTGACTGGGTGATAGTGGGAAACAAGAGAAGAGGCTCAGATCAAAATAGCTGTTTGTCCTGTCTGATGGTTGGCAAGCAAGCAGCGATAATGAAGACTTCAGAGCACACAGATCATCCAGCTCTGCTGGAGACCAGAGGCCAAGAGAATGAAGGGGGAAAAAACAAAGAGGTAGGAGGGTGATGATGAAACAAACTGGCTGCTTTTTGATGCTTTGTGCTTTTCACTGGCAGCATGCAGCCTGTGTCTGCTCTGTGTCAGGTAATAAAACCCTGATAACAGAGAACAAGACTGAATCATCAGAATATTGTTCTCTCAGTGGCAGAAGGAACTGCAACATAAAACAGATCATTAAAACTTCTTTGCATGCAGTAGATTGATAAAATGAGTTCACTCAAACTTGTTTTTTACTGTAGTTGTACTGATGTAAGAGAAATAAATTACATTTATGGAATTGTTTGTGTAGAATGTTACTGCTGTTCTTTATTATTTCTACCTCTAACAGTTTTTCTATGTATTTGCACAATGGTGGTTCTTTAAAATCTTACAACAACCAGTTTAAAACCATGTTTTCTTTGTCCATCTTGTGCTTCTATAAATATTCCTTTGTTTTCTTGTTTAATTAGTTTTGATGTTAATTATTCATTATTCCACTTTTATTTTGTCATAGTTCATTCATTAACCTGATATGTTTACCATTTTATCTTTCAGTATTTTCATTTTGTCTTGTCAGTACGTAGTTAGACTGCATGCCAGTAGTTAAAGAAAAATATTGTGCAATAATTCAGCTGTAAAGTTTAGCTATTTTGTTGATACATTTTCAGATTTGATTAGAAATCAGCGTGTCAGTGATCATTCTTTGCTGTGTGAATAATTTCTTCTGAATTCATTCTTTCATAAGAGACTGAGTTTGGCTTATGACTCCATTTGCTGCAGTGAGTGCCCTGATTAAACTAAAGAATTTAAATGTTGTTCATAACCTAACAATTTAACAACAAATTATTGATAATCAGTAATTACATGAGGTGTTTTAATCAGTTTATGAACAACTGGTTTGAGGACAATATTTAGTCCTATGATGCTGTTCTACATTTTCAATTTTGTGGCTCAACATTGATCATAGATAATCCTAAAGCTGCTCTAAAGATTTTGAAAAATTAGATCACAAAAAAGCTGCAAGTGGTGGCATTTTACTCTGCTAAATAAAATGCCAGTGAAGGTAGTTCTGCCTTAATTCTACTCAGTAAAATTAAGGCAACACATTACAACCAATATTCAGCCAGAAACTTCTTGCTTCAAGGCAATAGTGCCAACAACTGTGCCACTGTGCAACTTTAATTGTTGTCACTAAAATATACAAACGTGCAATTTTTTAAAATCTAGCATTGTCTAAAGAACTGGTCAATTTATTTGAAATCTTTTCCAAATTTCAAGACATTTTTAGCTACATGATCTTTATATACCCATTCTTTAAAGCCCTCCAATTTGAAAATACTTTATGGAGGCTTGAAAATCAAATCATCCATTACTTGCACTGTAACCTATAAGACACACAATGCATACTTTTCTACTTACATCATCTGCAGATTTGTGTTGAACAGTAGGAACATAACTTTCCTTTTGGTAAATCCTTTTGTGTTTTGTTGGTAACTTTCAAACGACTCCTTCTGAAACTGATTTGCACAAACTACAACTTTCTTTCCGGGAGATTACAAGCGAAAACAAAATGAATCTGTGTTCGTGACTTGGACAAAAAACTGCATGAACACATGCTGTGTATTGCAGCCAACAGCAAAATATTTTCCCTTTCCAGCAGCCATTGTGCAGAGTATCCAGCAGAACAAACTTATCTCTTGTGTCACAAAATTGTGACAATTCAGAGGTTTTTGAAACAGGTCAGTAGAACATTTACTAATTCCAAAAAGAAAAAAAAAAGTCTTGGTGCTTTATTTTTTTTTTTTTTAACTGGAACCATTTCAAGAAGCAGAAATCCTAAGGGAATGACAGAAACATGGAAAAGTGAATTTTGAGTAATAGAGTTTGGGTAAACTGTGTCATGATGTGGGGTGGTTGGTGGTGAGAAAGACGCCAGTGAACCCAGGAAGTCATGATGAAAATGATGATTTTAATACAGCGACGTGCGGTGAAGTTCATTGCTGGTGAGGCACTGACTTATGACTTAGGCACCATACATGTTATTGGACGTAAGGAAATTTCGCGCAGGTATACAACGCTGGGGGGCAAAAAGACTAATGTCATCCATAGCCGTTAACTCAGTGAAACTTGGAAATGTAGGTATTAATTTCGTGCTATGATCCACAGCAAAGTGTGTTCGCCAAGCTACGCAGACTCGTTGTCATAGCAACTGACAACAATGGCGCTTCATGTTTGAGGATTTAAGACCAAAAAAACATTCAAGAATTTTTCACACAGAACAGAACATTTAGTCTGTTGTTGTAGTACGTTTTAGGCTTAATGTTTAATTAATAAATAATTGCTGTGGTAGATTAGCTACCGCTTCTACTTTACTGAATTATTTAGACAAACATTAGCCCACAAAACGCACATTTCATGAAAAAAAAAACAACAAAAACATCTCATTGCTGTCTTACCTTTATGTATCAATGAAATCCATGCACCACTAATTCTGCACAAAAATATCCATTCATCCAAAGCCAAGTCTATCCTCGGCATGTCTTTTCTACTCCGTTTGAGAATCATAAAACTGTCTGGAAGCAAAACTTTCAGCTCCGGTGTTGGTCTTCCTTTAGTTATTATCTCCTGCTTCAATTGAAAATCCACTTTAGAAAACTGTTTAAGTGTAGAAATGTAGTCTTTCATGTTGACTTCTGAAGAGAGGAGAAAACAAATATATCGCTGTACTTTACTTATTTACTGTGTGGCTAGCTCCATGGCTAGCTCACTGTGTCTTACTCTGCAGTTGTGCAGTCACAATGTCTGGGATCATGAGCGCCCCCTGCCATGAGGCAAGAGAACTGCCTGCGTCACCTCGAGTCTGTTCTATGCCGTTTCTGATCGCTCCTCCGCACACAAAACACGATACACAAGCAGTTGGTGACAAAAAACACTGTACATTATATATATAAGCGAAATTATGGAAAATCAGTCCATATATTAAATGTTTTTTAGCCATTTCATTGCTGGCGTACAGACAGGACGAACATGCTCCACTGGCTGCCATATAAGGATATGGCAGCCAGTGCAGTTAGCGAGAGGCTGCGCAATCTCAGGTGAGGCTCAGCTTCCTGCTGCCTCACCGGCTTCGCTTCTGAGCATGCTCTACCTCTGAGCCATGTGGCGGCCATCGCAACAGTTTTAAAGCTTAAAAATATCT
>NW_015117299.1:0-20066 GCF_001443285.1 Poecilia latipinna
CTGATCGGCACATCTCTAACCAAAATGTCTGAGGAATGTTTCTGACACCTTGTTAAATCTACATTATGAAGAGTTAAGTTAGCTCTGAAGCCAAATGGAGATCTGACCCGGTACTAACAAAGTGTACCTAATAAAGCAGTCTGCTTGGATGAATCAGGACTTTGAACGTCAATCTTGACACCCGTTTGCTACTCAGCTAATTTGGAGTCTATCCCTGTTTTATGAGTACAAAACACAGTGCAACTGACATGGTAATAAATTAGGTTAACAGGCTGCTTCTAAAAAGTTGCTAGGGGTCCGCACACCAACTTGGGACTGTGAAGCTGAAGAGAAGCATTTGTTTGCACTGCAGGAAGAGAACAGGCTGCGGTGAACAAGGAGCACAGAGACGTACACTGCAGTAGAAATCCGAAACCATTTTTCTGTCCATCAATGTGCTCCCACCACATCTGAGTGGAAAATCCCGAGAATCAAAAACGAAGAAAGTACAATAACAGGAAGGGTTTTCATCTGATGCTGCCTTCACAGTGACTTGCTTAGTGTCTCTGAAGTGGAAGTATCAAAACAGGATTTAATTAGGTCAAATTATAGTGTCAGACTGGTGTTTTTAGCATGTACTCACAGCAGTAGAAATAGCTTGACTGGACAGTCGGACACAGAGCCCACATGCACTTTCAGACAGCAAAATGCTTAAACTGGGCATCCTTGTCTCTGCTAGACGTGGAAGACTTTTTTTAAATTGCAAAATAAAAAAAAAAAAAAAAAAAAACCCTCTAAGGTCATTTTATCAACACACTCGAGGTCCTGTCCTCATAGTCTGTTCTGTATTTTTAGTAATCCTTATTCAAGTAAAACTTATCAGTGATTTCCACATCACTGCGTCTGAAATGACACGAACACCAGCAGGCTGTACAGAGGAGTTCAATATTTAGTTCTGCACAGATGAGCAGGAAGAATTAGGGTGATCACAAAAGCAGGGACATGGACAGACTCCATGATAGCAGTTTCAGCTTATAGCTCAAATACAATACCTGCATGAACAAAACTGAGGAAATCCAAAAGTGTGTCAGGTTATAAATATTCTGAGGGGTGGAAGCTGTGTTCAATTCTAAATTACCCTTACCTGTGGCGTCTGTCTACTATCGTGGCTTGCCAAAGTGTTTATACTTCTTTAACTATTCTCTGATTTGTTCTCTTAGAACCACAAATCAACCTGTGGAGATTTTTTTTTTTTTTTTTTTTTTTTTGTGATAGATAAGCGCAAAGAAGCAAATTATGAATTTACTACTTTGGAATGGAAGAAAAAATGTTCATATATATAATTTTTTTCATCTACCACCATATGGCTACCCCTGCAAAGTAGCCAACACAGGCTAACAGTAACTCTGGAGGAGCTGCTGAGATCCACAGTTCAGGTCCACAAATCTATTCAAATGATGACTATTAGACTAGATTCACACTGAAGGCCTTAATCCTCAATTCTGATTTTTTGTGATTTTTTTTGTGCCGTCATTCATATTTTCCAAATATACACAACTTGCATGTGTTATCCAATGTGAACTGCAAACAACATAAAAGGGTCCCAGATGCGCAGTAGAGGACGCGATAACGTCACACGTAGGAAAAACGCTCAGTGTTTGTGGAAGTAAACATGAGTGGCAATGGAGAAGCATATCTTGGTATTTTAAAGTTGTTGCCCCGCAAATTGATAATTTAATCCTCATTATCGTCCGCCATAGTTGTTGTTTTTCTTTCTGCCTCTGCGTATCAGAATTGCAACGTTTGTTGAGTAAGAATGACATAACGGTTGGATGAATGCGAAATGGCCGTACAGTTCGCATTCATGTATCTGATATGTGTCAGAGTTAGGACCACATATCCAATTGGCCGGAGTCGCATTTGTAAATATCCGATCTGTGTTGTTCAGACTGCCATGAAAAGATCAGATGCAAGTTGCATAAAGGCAAAAATAAATAAATAAATAAAAATTTGGGTCACTTCAGGCTGCAGTGTGAACATAGTGTTAGTGTTGCAATCCACAAATCTGGCCTTTTGGAGAAGAGTGGCAGGAAGAAAGTCACAAGAACTCCTGTTTGCAGTTTGTCACAAGCCATGTAAGGACAAACATGCAACATTTTGGAAGATGTTAAGGACAGATGAAACCATAGCTATACGTTTTAAACAAAATAAAAATCAGGTGGCAGAAAACAAACTTTACAAATCACACTGAGCAAAGAGCAATATAATCGCACAGGAAATTATCTTGAATAATATTTCAACATATCGGTGTCAGAAAAGTAAAAATAGGCCAATACTAATAACCATTGCTGTGTGACAGTGATAGTGAGCCAGCGCAGGATTGCGGGTGTTTAATTGAAGCAGAGAAACAATATGAGCAGCAGTGTGGCCATGTTTTCACAGTATCGAAAGGTTAGGGAAATATGTATAACATCGGTAAATATCGGTTATCGACCATAGTTGCAATAATTAATAGCAGATAGCGATACCAAATTTTCACATTGGTGCATCTCTAAAAAATTGTTAAAGCATATTTGACTGTTTATCTGAATGCAACGCAATGACTGAACACTGACAGACATAAATTACACCCAACGTAAGGAGCACACAACAGATCCAAGTGCTCAGAGGAAGAAGGCTTCTTGAGTTACATTACCACTAACAAGGGATTTATATCCCAGAAATTAAACAAGCCTTCCTTAAATTAAAAAAAAGAAATCACAAAGAAAAGACCTCATCTGAAAAAAACTAAAGTACAACTGTTGAGGATGTTACTGAAAAATAACTGCAATGAGCATAAACAGAGACATCAAAGTTGATGGTGTTTTTTAAGTTGCTCTCTGGAGAAGCCTATAAAGAGTTCCCAACTCATCAAATGCTTGCAGGTTTCTAATAGAACAATTACAATGGTCATTAAAAACAACTGTTCAATTATTCACCGCATTTTCTTTAATACTTCATCTTCACACATACAGCGCTTCATATGCAGCAAGTACTTCAACTTTTTTACTTTATATACAGGTTTGTTTTTCTCTGAAAGACCAGACTAAATAACTCTCCTTAACGAAGCAAACTGTCCCTCTTTTGGATGCTATTTTCTAACCGGTGAGGAAAATGGAGCGAATACGGTCCAGAGTTTCCATTAAAAACCAGCAACAACTGCAGGAAGTGGTTGACGGCTCTTTGAACAGATTCTGAGTGGCCCCAGGAGGCGCAGGCCAGGAGTGAGAACCAAGTAAAACACATTTTTCAGAGAGAAGAAGAGAGCAGAAATGCTCTGACAGTCTAAGGCTTGGATAAGAAAGATGCAGAATCATCTTCACAGAGGTGAAGATCTACTTCCTTAAAGGAGCAGCCTGCACACCCATTGTATACATTAGGAATATTTTCCTATCCTTTTGATGCTATGATAAACCAGCCACACCGCTGACACCCCACCGTCCTGCATTCTGTTAAATGCCCAAACAGATGCTGCATGGCCAACTCACATGCTCAATGCTTTGCTTTAACAGTAACACCATCTACCAATGGTCAGAAGTTTGGTAGTGACCACTTCTAGATACTTCGTAGTAACTATGATCTTGATAGAAACATTTGTTTTAATTCTAATGTCTGCATCTCGGCTTTTAACTTATTTTTTACATTCACTGTTGCATGCATGCTTAACCTAAAACATGTTTATTTTGTCATTTTTGATTAAACTGTTTTTGTATGTGAACAGACGACCTTTATTTTTTTTTTATTTTTTTTTTTTTACTGAAATACTGCTTCAGTCAAACTGTGTAAGGAGATTCAGAGAGTAGAACAGCTGCTATAGTTGTGTCTGATAGACAATCTGCTGACCGGACTTCTGCAATTTGTTAAAGAACTACATGTCTGCAAGTTATATTACTGAAATGAAGCTTGTTTTCTCAATCACAAATTACTCATTCCATTGGGTAAACTCTTTCCCAATGGTAAGAGCTTGCCCAATCTCTTTAAGCCTATGTTCTCCGAGGGCATTTATTGCAGCTGAGTTGTTTCACGTCCCCATTCTGTTCAACATCACAGCAATGCACTGATTTTTACTCGAGCCAGACAAAATACCACGTACACAAAAACACAAAAAACAGATTGCTAAATAGTCAGTTGTGTCGTTTGGGGATGAGCATGAAGGACCTTCAAACCAACAAAAAGTGACTGTAGAATTGCGGTTCTTGCACTAACAGACACGTCAAACTTCTGTAGATGAGCTTTCACACATTACAAGTCCTGCTGTTAACGTGACTGAGCACTGCACAGGAAGGAAACCCCTCCTCCATCCCCCATGAACTGTGATATTGAGGAGCTTCTGTTCAGCATTATGAAGAGCCCAGAATGGGGAACATGCTCTTGCTTTGGGCCTGAAGTGTCACTCAAAACCTCATTCTGTGGTCTACTCCGGTAACAATTGCCAAACCATCTTACTTCACATGTGCCTGGGGGCTTTTGTGTTTGATGATTTATTAATGTGTGAATGAGTAAGTAAGTAATAAAGCATATACATACTAACTATGAATGTTCGTATTAAATGTCCTCAGTTTAAATTCTAAATTCTTTAATGTGCTTGAATTAACTACGCTTAGGAAACATGATATCTGATGCATTTTACCCTACAATATCAGAGATTGAGTACAAAAAAAAGTTTCATTTATTCCTCAAGCATTTGTTTTCCTGGATCATCAAAATTTATATGGAAAAAAAAACACAAAATGAGAGCATTTCCCACCTAAGCCAAGGTCTTCATCTAACTTTGAAAACAAAACTAATTTTCTCCATCCACTTTGATGACATCTCCTCCATGCTGTTAATGTATCACAGTGATGTGCTGAGGCATTGTCACAAACAAATTACACACACAGTATAACCACCCACTCACTAGCACTCCTCACTCACAGAGTCCATGATACTTTGTACACTCAGTCCTGTAATACTGACAAGGACAATCTGTACAGTCAGTCACACACAGAAGAAATTGTACATTTTACAATGTATTTATGAAACAATTGTTTACTCCACATTTTAAAAGTTTTGGTGGATTGTTAAAGCAGCGAAAGCAAGAGATACATTAACAAAATAGTCGTATAAGGCTGCTATTGCTTCATTTGACATCGCCAAATATTTTTAGCACTTATTCTTTCTTGCAGGTGAACTAATTTTTTTTTTCTTTCTATGGTGATTTTTTTTTATTGTAATGGATTTTGTCTGAGTTTCAAAAGACTCAGCTATATGGCATCTGACAAAACCTGTGATCGCTGCTGCCCGTAACTTACAACAAATTATTCTGATATAATTTCAATTAATATTTGCAAGCTTAACCTCATGAAGTTTGAAAAAATATTGAAGAGTCATATTAATGCTCTAAATTATACACATCAATGATAAAACATCAACTCCTCTTTGAATACTATATACCTGATGTTTATTTAGGAAGGCTTAATAGCAACAAAAATGGACACCATCTCAGTCTACTAAATTAAACACAAAAGCAAAGGAATAATAAGACAGACGTAGACAATGAGACGAATGCAAAGAAAAACACAATACTAAAAGTAAAGGTCTATACCAAGCAAAAGAGGGCAATAACCTACATTTAAAATGCATTAGCTTAGCACACCATGATGCTCAGGCACGACAGACACTGAATTTTAAGAGATTATCACTAAATATACCTAGAGGAGACCTGGGCATCTAGTGAGAATAAACAAAAGTCTTTATTTTGCAAACATCAAAGTAACTCCTAGTGTACCGTCTGAGATAACTTTCTGAAATGTGCATAATAAAATGCTAAATTGACAGGAGATGGGTGGCCAGGTTATACGCATGCAGGTGAGGATGCATAGATCTGATGCTGAAATGGGGCCACAGCTTGTATTGTGGAGGCCGTCTGCACCGTCATGACCTCCTCTGACCATCAAAGTAATGCAGGATTCTCATGCATATCAGCATTTACCCCACATGCTTTCAGCCCTTTGATGTCATACATTGGTGCAGATCTGAGTCTCATAAAAGGCTTGGCAAGACCAGTTCCCAAACACAGAGACCTCCTGAGGACACTGCAGTTTTATAGGAACATACTGCTCCCTGTTCTGGCTGCAGAGCAGAGGCATTATTCACTTTGCTAATTTAGAGAAGTAGTCATGGGTAAAAAAAAAAAAAAAAAGAGTTACTCTATATGAAAAATGCTAATTTTTCTGGGTCGTATGGAAACACTGAATAGCTTTAGATCGGTCTCTGAGTGCCAACACAGGGACTGCAGAATAAAAACACAGGAAATGGAGAAAAAAAAAACAAAAAAAAAACTTTAACATAAAGCTGGAAAAACTTAATGGACATATAGTGCCCACACACTGTCTGGATCCATCCAGGTACGCTTACACATCAAAGCAATCCATGTTTCTGTAGGAAGACAGGATGACGTCTGAAACTGCTGTTTATCTGTGTGGTGCTTTTTCTAAACAAACACTCAAATCCAGCTAAATAAACAGACCATGGTCCGTGCACGGTCAAGCAGAAACTTATTGCCCGATTTCCCGAAGCATAAAGGTTTAACATCATCTATTTTATTCAGGTCTACATATATGCTTTTAGCTAGCCCACTGTCCGTGTCGCAGGCAATAATTGTTGAAGTTCAAAATGTTGGTTCACCAAGTCCTCCAGGCAAAAGCGGCAAAGCTCCAAGGAGAGCGGGCTTCAGTGTTTAATAAAATAGTAGCTCTTGTTTTGATCCTGTGTGTCAGTGCAATGTGTCCAGGTGTTATGGTGAATCAATGTGCCATCTGTACTGTTACATTAAACTGTGATGCTAACAGCTTCTATAAAGATGTGAGAAGAAAAAAAACCAGCAAACACTGAATCTGCAATCTGCCCAGGGTTTGTTGTTACTATTTTATTTTATTAAAGCTGCACTTGATGCAAACACAAAAGTGTGACCATGGCCCACAACAAGCAACTACGATTTCTCTTCATTCAGAAGAAATCTGCCTGGAAATATAAACACATCTTGTCTTATACATATCTACTAGCAAAGGTTTTATGGATTTTTTTTTTCTGTACAGCTCCTGAACTGATGTGATCACCAAGCAAAAACCAGCAAAAACAGTTAATAAGTGGCATTTTTCATATTCATCAAAGTCCCGGCAGAATTGTAATCATTTATACCTCATCATTTAATATCCACCTTTTTATTAAAAGGTCGTGCTGGGAGCACAACCTTTTTCATGGTTGTGCTGCCGGTGAATAGTTTATGTTAGTAACTCCTAACCTACAGTTGCAGCAAAGCGACTTATTTTGGTATATAGATATAGTGAGCTGTATTTTTTGAAGGAAATGGTTAGCAGTTTACTTTTTTTCCCCCTGATTATAATCAGAAACCTGCAGACATCCTCTTAAAGCTCTAACATCTCTAAGGAAGCCTACTTGTTCCACTATTTGCAGCCACACTGTTGATCAAAGTTTAACCAGAAGCTTCAGACTGAGCCTCTGGTTAAGGTGGTTTATTCCTGTGATCAGTGGATTATTTCCCATCCATTACCAACCGATGAGGAATTAAGATGAAGTGTAAAGCAAAGACAGAAGGTCTCGCGCAAATGAGTTTGTATAAGGAAAAAATAAAATACTCTTACAAAAACAAGATGTATTTTTCTAAGTTGAAGAAATACAATAAATTCAAGTTATTTATTTTCTAATGTAAATAAAACATACATGTCTTCTTGTACAAATCTAATTTACATATTTGAGCTTTTTTTAAATAATTTATTAATGCTAAAAGGAGAAGATAATATATCAAAGACCTGCTAATGATCCACAATACATATCTAAAATGTGTACGTGCCCAAGTGTCTCCAGTGGACTGTGGCTCTGTCTCCCACAGTGCTCTCCATCTGTCTCTTAACCTGCTTTAGGTGCCTCTTGCACAACACTTTCCAAATGGTGCATTTAGTACTTTAGGTTCCAAAAGATTACCTTTTTGTTTGTTTTATTTGCTACAATAAAAGTTTTCAAACACCAAAGAAAATGTATACATCTCATAAAACAACATATTTGTTCATTGAAATAATTTAGTGATAACCATTATCGTTCTGAATGTGCAAAACCATAATGGTTCTTAGCCAATGTCATATGTTTCATATGAACTTCAACTTTTTCTTTTTAAAACATTAAATGTATAAGAGCTGAATGTTAATTGATGCAATGCAAAGTCTGTGCTTATCAGCTGCACAACATAATTCACAATGTCGATTTATGCTGTATCAATATCACAAAGAACTGCAGAAAATATTATCTGACAATTATCATGCTGGTAATAGAATTGCTAATGTTTGTTGTTTAATCCTGCAGGAAATTAAAGTTTCTCTTTTCTCGGAGAAGTAAGATAATCTGTCTTAATCTATCAAAAACACAGTGAAGGTAAGTACTTGTTATCCCCACATTTGCTCACGTTATTACATGCTTTCTTAATGCTATCCAGGTCTACTGTATACGTTTAGCTCAAATGGTTTTCACCATTTATAAAACATGGAAGGAAATAAGAAATGAACACAAATAAAATGGTATCAATAAAATGCAGAATACTGTAGAATTTGTTTATATGAGGAAATGTTCTAATCAATAGAGGGTTTCTCTAAATTAGAATATTTGGGGAAATCATTCAACACGATTGCATCTGAAGCAAAGAGCTAAATTATGTCATGGAAGGAGAAATTTGCTTTCTGTAGCTCATGTTTTTACAAAATGAACTGAAACTAGAAGCAAAACATGCATGTACTTTAGTGGATGTCTAATGTGAAAGTCATCATTTATGAATAAGTCATGATAAGACACAATTACATCAATGTAGATTATGTAAATGAAAAAGTGAATTTAGCATTACTAATTTTGCAAGGATTTTATTTTATATATATGTTTTTTACTCTACTTGGAAACACTTTATTCATTTTACAAATAACATATGTTTATAAATGACTGAGATATACATTTTATATTACAGATAAAATATAGAAATGTATTAAAATACACATTAGCCAAATTATCAAGACAGTCTTTAAATAATAAAAGGCAGAATTCAGTAAAATACCAAGAATGTGAAATTCAAAACTATAAATGGATTCAGTACATCTAAGCTAAAGAAGGGGAAAAAAAGCTAAAGAAGCTAAAAGAATGCAAACAATAAATCAGTGTGAAGGTCACATTCCAAGTTGCTTTAGCAGGTACACTGCATCACAAACTGATGACGTTGTCTTCCTCAGCAAAATAAGGTGCTGCTTCATAGCCCTCTTCTCTCAGAGGCAGCTGTTGAAGAGATTTTGTTCTTTGAAAGACTTGTTTTCATTTTAAAGAAGAAGAATCCTAAACACTTGCATTTAAATAAAGACCAATTTTCTTATAGGGCAGAAAGACTTTAGGAAAATTGTTGTTGAATATTGCGATTGATAAAGTGTAATTAACCCACATTTTCTTCACGTTTCTCCTTACCATCAACATAATATCCCAACCCCTCTTTCTTAACTTAATGATCTTGTCCAATAAAAACATCTAGCTAATTTAAGGTACATTCTGATCAGTCAGATTAGGAGTGAATGCGTATTGTCATGGATCTTTATCTCTTAGGTGTCTGTTTTGGTCTTGCCTTATTATGTTATACATTTAATGCCTGTTCATGATTTTAAAAGCAAAAATTGTGAAAAAATGTTTTTTTTTTAAAAAATGGTCGACTTAGACATGAATATTTCTCATTGTGTCATCTTGTGATAACAAATTAGGCAAAACATATTTTGTAAACATGAGAAAACTAAAGTTGTAAGTGATTGTTTTATTCTTATCAAAACATACATGGCAGTTTTTCTTAGCTTATTTTATTTTTTGCTGTTTGATTTTATTATTTTCTAGAAATTCAAAAAGAATCACGGATATATGGGTTGGTTTCTTTCAATTAGTAAAAGGATATTTAGTAAAACTTTGCTCTATAAAGAAAAATTAAAATACTAACAACTAAGTAATTAACTTCTAGGATGGCTTGACTTTTTCATGTTTTTTTTTTTCTTTTCTGCATTTTTAAATCAAGCGGTTTATTTTTCCCTCCTGCCTTTATCTGAGAAGTGTGTGCCAAGTGAGACAGCCGTCTGTATTACAACTCATACACAGAAGGACTGCCAGGTCTCCAACTGAGGGACAGCCTTTCAGTTTTGAGTTATTAGATTTTGTTTGCAATAGAATAAAGGGATTCACCAAACTGTGCCAGATCTTACGACAGAAAAATCAATGGGCTGCAAAGCCATCAAGCATTCCCCTAATGTTTCCGCCTATATCTGAAAGAGTTCAAAGTACTATGCAAAGTCTAACTAAAGCTTACATATACTAAGGTAAAATTTGTTATTCATAAAAACTAACATACTGTAGAATGAATCAGTGGAATATTTTGTACAGGGAATAGGAGTCCTGGAGGTTTTCTACAGTAACCTGCAAGAAGACATACAATCATAAAATCCCACCATTCAAGTTTGAGACAACCCAGTCACAAATATTTACCCCAAACACCAACATGACCCCAATAACTCAGCTATCACCAACAGTGCAATGTCTCATAAGTCACAGGCACATGTCAACCCCAACAGTCAGCGCCAAGCCATTACTCACACATGCTACTCTGTTGCTGTAATTCACCAGGGCTGTCTGCACTCAGCTGCTGTGCATCATGATTAATGTAGCTTTGTCTTTGCAGTTTTAACACCTTTATCACATTTGACAATCATAAGTTACTTAAGCCAATTGGAAAAACTGCACTGTATTTCATGGTGGCAACTGAAGTTGTTCAAGATTGAATTTAAAGGGAAAGCTAAACGGGATAAAAAGCCTTTTTCTTTCTCAGCACAAAGCACATAATGAATTTAGATTGTAGGTGTGAAAATGTGTGTTATGTGCTTGGAATAGTGTCTATGCTATAAAGACAGCCATAAATCTATATAAAATAAAATTCTGGAAAAAAAAAAAAAAAAAAAAGAGAGAGATCACATAAGGCAAACCTTATCTTGTGACCATCTTGTGAACAGAAAGCTATTTTTATTTGCAAACCAAATCAATACCATCCGGTGTCAAAATTAATAAAAGTATAATGTATTTAGACAATGCAATTGAGAAGTGGTGCAAGGAAAAAAAAGTGCAACGTGTTTAAATTGATGTACAATGTGTTAGCCGACGAAGGCAAAAACAGGCATGCCACATTTTGCAGAACCAAAGGTTTTTTTTTTATACAGTTTTGCAACAAGATTCAAAAACGATAAAAATGACTCACTGAACTGTTCTCATAAAGGTCAACTACCAACTTAGACGGATATTTGCTTTTCCACAAATAAGAATAACTTTTAAGGAAGGCCTTGAGGATCAACACTGACAGTTTACAACAGCCTTAACACAGACATGAGAATAATGACTATAATTTTCTACAGCTGCACTTATAATGTACTTTAGTGATTAACTAAGAAATGTGTAGTGCTGAAAGGCTTCCCTGCATACAATCCTAAACCAAACCAAAAAAAGTTTAACTAGAGGTTTCACAGTCAAAGTTAACATGTACAAAAATACAATTTGCTAAATGCAAAAACATCTCTGCTTGATTCATAGATAAGTTTAAATGCTCTCTCACTGACATCATAAAAAGCTAACTTGTTTCCCAATAGACAAACATCACTCTTATAGAAATGAGTGCAGTAAGCTGTAAAATCCTGCAAAAAGAGGACTTTCGCAAGCCATTAGAAATGCACTGGTCAATAATTTATCACCTTGGATATGGAGTTATTTTATGATTAAACTTTAACTGACAAAGAATCCCAATCTGGAACAATGTTAAAGTAATTCCAATCAATGCTAGCATATGTTTTGAGCTCACCAGATTTAAAGTGCATTAAGTGTCACATGGTCTATATTAGTATTTTGATTAATTACAACTAGATTTACTTGCGCCTCTGATGTACATGACCCAATATTAAGAGGTTAACCTGGCAGCATCAGATATTTGGTCCCATCAGGAGTTTCTGCACAAGAAGTTTTAACATGATTCCCGAACACAAGGCTATTGTTGCTTAAAAAGTAACCATAATGTTTGTCAGTGTGGCAGCTAAAACACACATGGACTTAGTTGTTTCTCAAGGTATATCTGACTCACACAGACAAGTACAATCTTTAATAAACTGTCGTCTTGCACCTGCTGACCATGCTTTCATTCTGAGTAATAGGGGTAAGCTAATGTTAGCATGATTACTCTCGCTTTTGATATGAATATTTAATGTCTTGTTTCACATCATATTCCAAAACACTTTCAGTTACTTGTGTGAAAACAAACTTACAAAGCCAGCTATGCCCCTGCTTTACAAACCTTTAGCTGTGCTTCGACTGCTGTAAAATTGATTGACAAATGTTTCAGCTGCTCTCTGAGAAGTTACAACGACATCGCACTGAGACGCAGATACAGCAGTCAATGAAGTTTCTGGATCACAGTATCAAGGATCAGAACAGGAGATCTTTGCTATCAATAAGTCATAATAGAAAGTACAGTTGTGTCTGCCGATTAAGTTGGGTGACTTTTAATTTTTACAACAAACCAAAATCTCCATTTTGTGCCTGTAACTCTGTGATAAAGCAGGTTTCAGTGCTGTTGTGACTTCAATTCACTTCTCAAAGGGTTTACTTGTATTTTGCACAGTAAAACCATAACAATACCACAAGTACATTCATACTAGCTTAAATTTTGAAGACAATCATTATCGATGTCGTCATCTGTTTCAGCCCCAGCTTAAAGTTAGCATCCATCAAGGCTTGATGGATGCTACAGTCATATTCTGGCTCAAGCATATAACGGTGACTTTTTTGTAGTCAGAACACTCCCTGCACAAAAACTCTATTCCTCAAGTAAAAGGGTGCTGATAGGAGAAAACTGCAAATACACCGAAATCTGTTAAAAGTAGCTCATGCAACAGAGGGATTACTACCCGAAACAAGCCAACCGGAAACTCAGATCTTTCCTGTATAGGGGTCTCTCAATTGTTCAAAAGGAAATCTACCTCTGGCCATTTACTTTAAAGAAAGCAGCACTAAAGTAGGACATTTTGAGTGAAACTCACTTGAAGCTGCAATCTGCAATCTCATGTTAGGAAGGCTTTTAGTGCATTCCTATGTCTATGTCCAAGTCTATAAATGAGGCCTTAAAAAAATCATGTCAATCTAATGTCACACTCTAATTTCAACAAATAATTAACCAATCTGTCTTTGCTTCATGCAATAGGTCCATTTAACAGTTTCTGGTGACAAAAAAAGAAGCAGGCGTTCTACTGTTTGTACTGTTTGCGGCGCCCCCCAGGGGCCGCAGCCCCAGGCACCCCGTCTTCACTGTTGTCTTCTTTGGATGGGCTGTACTGAAACAAAATTTAGTTGTGCTTCTGGACAATAACAATGAAAGCATTCTGATTCTTCTGGTTCTGGTAGTAAAAAATTCTGGGTGCGGAGGGATCAAATAAAAAGATCGCAGCATCCTGACTAAAAGAATTTAAAACCCAAGGACACACAGACTGCAGACATTTCAAGGGAAACCCATCCATTTTCTGCAGTACACATGCAGCTGCCCAGCATGAGGACACAAACCAACTTTTTTTTTTTTTTTTTGTGCTTGTTACAAAGCACTCAACAGCTTACTGCACCAAAATAAACCCCTGCAGCATACCTCTCCTGTGCTTTCTTCTTGGACCGGAGCCCATGGGCAGGCAGGCACACATCGCCGTACGGGAGAACGCACACACCTACACACATGTACGAACACACACGATAACACAGCCTACAACAAACACCCACACTCAAACACACGGTTAACGTGTTCGGCCGGGCACAGGTGACTGTCACAAGCTCTGGGAAACGCAGGAAAATGTTGCTTCAGGGTGTTGCCCGCTGTGGCAACTGCAACAGATGAAACTGCAGCAGCAGCAGGACAGGAAAGGTAAGTTAAAACAGAACCAAACGTTAAATAAATGTCTCTATGCATGTTTTAGCAAAAGCACATCCTTCAAACTTTAGTTATAAATGACAGCTTTTCTCCTCTTATAGAATAAGTCAAAGTTAAAAAAAAAAAAAAAAGCAAGGACCATAAGACACTCGTACACATGAGACAAACTGAAAAAGTCAGGAAAGAGAAAGAGTGAAATACATGCCTGCATAATAAGGTATGCAGAGACGGTTTTCAATGCAGCAGCTGCAGCAGCAGTGTTAACCGCATCAACAGCAGCTCTCAGACGGTCAGAGAGATCTGGAGAGGTTGATGCACTACCTCGCTAGCATACTGCATGACAATGTTAAACGCCGCTGCATGCAGAAGGTATGGCACTTGTTTCCCAGTAGGATCAGACAAGCGCAATCATCCCGACTCGCACTAACAGAACAAAGTGAGGAGAGAGGAAAAGAGAGGGGAGAGCGTGAAGAGAGAGAACGATACCAGAGACATGTAGATTCACGCCTAGCGATGATACCGTTTCAGAACCCCCTACAAAAAATAAATAAATAAAAAATACACACCCACCTCAGTCTGAAGCTGATTGCTGACGCAGTGACCAGAAGGGAGGGATGGATGCAGAGCAGCAGCCGAAATCCAAGATAAAGAGCAGGAAAGCAGAAAGCAGAGAGCAGAGGAGAGGGATGCGAGAATGGAGACTGCGAGATCCACCGTGAACAAGATTATGCGCGAGAACAGCATGTATGTCTGACACGAGACCATGAGGCAGAACGAAAGTGCAAATAGAGGGGAAGAGAGAAGAGAAAGACTATAGGCGATGAATAGAAGTGACAGAAGAAACGTGCAAGCTTGGAGTCACTGAGCAGAGCAGATGAGAAAGGAAATGCCCCTCCTCTCTCTCAGCCACACACCTCCTCATACACTTTCAGCATGTGAGTAAGCATGCATTCAGTCAGCCAGAGTCCCTGTAAATAGTTCTGCAACAATTTGTAGTGTTTTACAAAAAAAGACATTCATGACCCTTTGAATGTTTAGCACATTTTGTTCCATTACAACCAAAAACTTTATGCATTTTATTGGAATTTTATGTAACGGACCAACAAGAAGTAGTACACAAGTGTAAAGTGAAAAGAAAATGATACAAGATTTTTATATGTGTTTACAAATAAAAACCTGAAAAGACTGACGTGTTTGTATTCAGCGACCCTCGAGTCTGAAACCCCTAAATAAAATCCAGTGAGAATCATCATTATGCGGCAGACGCAAGACACAACAAACCTACCAAGACGTGCTGACCTGTTGACCATGGAGAAGCAGCATTCAGCTTCTATGCACCACAACTCTGGAAGAAACTTCCAGAAAACTGCAAAGATGCTGAAACACTGAGTTCCTTTAAATTAAGGCTAAAATTGCACCTGTTAAAAGTTGCCTTTGACTAGGAGTAAGTGATCAACATGTCTGATGTATTTTACTTGATGATGTTGACAATGACATTTGACAAATTGAAAGTTTATTGGCTGTTTCATAATTGGTTACTGTATTATGCGTGTATTAGCACTTTGACCAGCATTGTTGCGATACAAATAAACTTGACCTAACATGACTGGCCAGGCAAGGGTAGCATTAATCAAAGCAGCAGCCAAGAGACCCCTGGTAGAAAGCTGTAAAAAATAAACCTGTTTGCAGTTTTCACAAGTTATGTAGGGGACACAGCTGAAACGTGGAAGAGGATTCTCTGGTAAGATGAGAACCAACATGCAAAATGCTGCATGTGCTCGTCACCCTGAACACTGGTGGTGTCAGAATCATGCTGGGGAATGTTTCTGTTTAGCAGGGACAGGGAAGCTGATCTGAGTTGATGGGAAATTTGTTTGGGTTGAAAAATAGAGCAGTTCTGGAGGAAAACCTGTTTGAAGCTGTGAAATACTCTAGACTGAGGCAAAGGTTCCCCTGTCAGAAGAACTGATGTAAACATGGTTATTAGATCAAAGCACATTTCATTTGTTAGAATGGCTCAGTCAAAGTCCAAGAGCAAATCCAATTAAGATTCTGTGGTAAGACGTGTAACCTGCTGCTCACTATTTTCACCCAGTCAGACGTAGCTTAATCTATTTGACCATTCAGACTGGATAAAAAGCTGTAGTTATACGTGATAATTTGCTGGAAGATTTCTGTCTTTTACAGAAAAGTTCATTCTTATCCCTCATTGTCGTTCTCTCCTTCTTAATGATGTAAAGCTTCACATCATTAAGAATGGCAATCATATTAAATCCTATTAAAATACATTGTAACATGGCAAAATACGAAAAAGTGAATACTTTTGCAAAGCTCTGTAAATTCAATAAACAACATTAATGTCAGATTTAGTTTGATGTCATCTCAGTTTTAGGAATCTGGATATGTTGTACTGCTCAAAATGATTATAGTTCAGAGAAGAGGGGGTTGCATATGTTTTAGGAGCTCCAAGAAATAAAAGTTAATATAGTGTATCACATAGAAGGTAAGAAACACAAGCACACATACCTGTATGCTGAAAAGCCTTTACCACAAAATCCAACTCAGATATCTTAAACCTTCATGACAGACCACTCACAACCTCATGGAGACATCCAGAGAGACAATTACTTCTCCATGGGAATCAATACATGGATATGATATAAACTTCTGAACATCAAATCCGATTACTGTGCGACATGGTTTGAATTTTAAAGGCCGTATTAACGACTGCAGCTTCTGAGAAGCTGGCCCCACCCAGCAAACAGTATTTGCAAATGATGCAAGCACAAATCGATCAGTTATAAAACCACGGCACTCAAAAAGCTGATAGAGGTTTAACTTAATGTTATTGCTGTTTAAACAATATTTATGAAACAGACTGCCAGAGTATTTCTAAAAGGATAGCATGAGTGCAGGAGCTAATCGTTAACCTTAGAATTAACAGAATGTTGATGGTCATGAGTTTTTTTTTTTTTTTTCCCCTCTTACCTTTCTCCAAAGTTTACAAAACACGAAAAAATCTCTGGAACTGCCTTGCAGTTCTCTCACGATGCTGTCTGACTGGGAAGATTTTTTTCTTCTGGTGTTGAATTTGAGGCAGACGTAATTGAATGCTCCATTCCATTTGTTACATTCAGAGTGGAAAATCACCTGCCACCTACTGATGACGCCACAACACACAGAGACTTTCTCTAAATCCATATGCATCTGAAAAAACTTTTAGCAACAGGGCATGGTTTGCCATTGATATTATGGAGTGCATGAATTTGTCACATTAATTCACACATGGACCAAATATAAATGAACAAAACTAAGTAACGCAAGAGGAAGTATTTTCAAAAAAATGTCCTTCAAATTGTCTAATCTAGAACTTCACGATGATGTTGGACTGTCCAGTCTTTTTGCTCCTTGTCCAGCCTTCATACAGTGCCATTTGGAAGTTTAAAAACACTATCAGTGACAAAAATATTGTGTTAATTTTGGCTTTTGCTGCATTTCAACCATTTTTTTTTCTGGATGAAATGGTTTCTACCATTTATTTCTTCAATTTCTAAGTGTCACTGATTCTGCAAACAGAACTAGCCCACCCACAGCTGAAGTTCATTTGTCAGTTCTGCCTCGTCGCACTGCAGCACAACATGCCCGATGCATGTATATAGACTGAAGTGATACGCATAAAAATAAGCAGGTTTTACCTCCATAAAACCTAAAGTTGGCACACAGCAGTGTTTGTGTTCAAGCTCATGAACCGCAGTAGGGCTGCCACTGAAGGAAAATTCTTCAGTTTCCATTTCTGTCAGGAAAATGGAGACAAACTTCCTGTAGTGCCTGCCAGTTTTAAAAACAATGACAAGGTTCTTTGGGATGTGTCAACGACAAACTTTGGCGTCAGCAACTTTTTATAGTCAATCTTAATAACTGCAGCCCTACCAGGCAAATGAAGCTGCTGGAATGTCCCCGTCCGCAACCCTACCGAGCATTTCTGGACTTGGTTTATGTCAGCAAAACAACTGGCTTAGACGAGCACTACCACTTCTCAGGATTCTAATATGCAACCAAAACTGACCAGAAATGTTTAAATAGAAAGTGGATCATTTCTCTGCAACCTGCTAAGAGGGTTAGGGTTAGAGAGTTTTGTATTTAAATCAAATCTGTCCTCCCAATTCTTATTTTTAAAAGTGAACCAAAGTTGGTTGCTTTTTGTATCATTCCACTTTGGAAAAAGAATTATTCCAATGAGTCATAAAAAACCCAAAACAAATAAATCTTCCATATGAAGAGCATTGGTAAACTTCTAACCATCACTGTATGTTGTGTGTGACTAAATCAAATGTTTGTCAGACAAATGCATAAGGAAAAGGCTGATGCACCTGTGATTGGACCAGGTGCTTGCAATCCTGCTATGTTTTAAACCAGCTCAGCCATTTAGGAAACACTCAGACCATCATTTTCTGCTGCTATATAAAGAAAAAGCTTATAAAGCTCTTACGACTTATCAAGCAGAGGAGAAAAAAGTGATGTCACCAGAAGAAAAATGACATTCACCCATTTCTCTAGTACTTTTCCACTCGGTAAAAATCTGCCGTTTAATGCATTCCCTGTGAAGCTGCTTATGATTTTCTCTTTTAATGACACTGGCCATTCAGATTCATTGTTAAACTCTTAGGTTAAACAAGACAAGTAATTTTCACATCTTGGAAGACACAGAGATAGGTTTTCACCTTTAGCTTCACTCTTCTTGTTAACACAGAGTCACGATTCCTTTTTTAGCTCCTGACCCAGTAAATAAGACAGCCAAGAAAGGTATTCACAGACGCTGTCAACACATTTCAGGGACTACACTAGTTGGAGTTTTGACATCCACAAAAATAAAGTGTTTACCCTGGTGTCTGTTTTAGGCGACAGGTAATGCTGTCATGTGTGCATCCACAGAATGTGTATTTTTATTGAAGACAAAATGTGTGAATGATCCAGCTTTAAACCAGTCATTAATACAATGTTGGCAGTTTGACAACAATTTATTTCCAACAGTGGATGTGAAAATAAGCCAGCATCATGAGCCTTACCAGTTTTAGGTCTTTTTGCATGTTTTGTACTTCAATTTGTGTCTCTGGCTCTAAAGTATGCCAAAGCAATTTAACAAAACCACCCAGCCATGTTTTGGCAATAAGTCAATGTATTTTTGGTATCTGGAAAATGAGCCATTTTAAAAACCTTAGAATGTAACGTCACTAGTCAGACAGCACTGCCCCCCACCTAGCAACCAAGGCGAAGATCAGCCTGTCACCTAGCAAGCCAAGTGGAGCTTCGGGACATTTGGTTGCATAACAGCTGCTGGAAAAGAGTTTTGTTGAATTGCCATGCAGAGACCACTTCTTGTTGGTTGTGCAGGATGCTCTACTTCTGCTTTTCACAGTTGTATAAGTGCACATCTGTTTGCAGCCTTTTTTACATGCAAGAGTAAATGCTGATTTGGTGGGGCGTGACCAGCAGCTTATTTGGTTTTAAAGTGACCCAAAATGGCTTGTTCTGAAATGAGCTCAAAATAGGCAAAATTGAGCAGACACTACAAAACCTTTGTCACAATACCGTACAGTGATTTGGAAGCAGCTCTATTAACAAGAATCTGCTTTATTGTATCTTAACTTGATTTGCTACAATTGTGACTGAAATAAAGCAACAATAACTTGCAGCACAAGAAAACTAATAGATGATATTAAATCAGAAACACATTCTGATCAGGACCCTTTCTTGAAACATGAAACAGACTACAGTAAAAATCATTCTTATGGAAAACAGAGCTGTTGCAAAACAAAGCAATAAGGTAACATGGACTAACTACCATTGCTGTGGCCAACAGTAAAAGATAAGACTTCCTATGTCTACCAAAATTGAGTAAAACCAAAGAAGTCTGGAAATTGACACCTGCATCACTAAGTTGGACAATGCCACAAATCTGTAAGTGTTCTCTTGCTTATCCTTTTGAGTAACAGGACAGCTTACCAATTACCCAATCTCTACGAGTTTGACGTTTAAGTGCAGT
>NW_015117300.1:0-670 GCF_001443285.1 Poecilia latipinna
GAAAACGTTTAAGTATCGTTTCTGCTTCAGCATGGAGTCGCGGTTTAAGCAGAGAGGTAATGAAACACAACAGACACTGACGTCTGCTTTACTCTGAAGAACTACTGAACAGCCAGGTGAGGAAAAACTGTTCTTATCTATCGATTCAGTATTTTTATCATACAGACTGTTGTTGCTGTGCTATTAGCTAGCTGCTAGCTACGACTTTGCTAGCAAAGCTAGATAACTAAAAAGCTTCTTCCCTGTCCAAAACTTATCATCTCCATAATGGATATATGTCCGATCTTCTAATTTCCTTTGCTGCATAATGTACATTGCATTTATTCTGGCGTTAGGTAAATGTGTCTTGAAAGAGAATAGCACTTAAATAATAGTCCAACAAGGATATTCATTTAGAATTAAAAATAACTCACCCTGAATTACCATGATAGATATAATGTATGTCATAAATGAAGGGGAAAAAACTCAACCCAGACTTTAAGTTTAGGGCCTGGTTCGCAGAGTACGTAGTTAAATTTTTTCCCCAATTATTCAATGGGAAAAAAATAAACTAACCTCAGTTAAGTGAAATAAAATTGTAATCAAAACTTTTGGAATTGTAATGATATCTTTTTTAAAAACTATTTTTTTTGTTTAAAAAACTTTTTTTTAATTAAATAACTAATTTTTG
>NW_015117300.1:4921-7604 GCF_001443285.1 Poecilia latipinna
CAAAGCTGTTTCAATGCCGTTACTGAATACTGACATCTACTGGACATTAAAAATTCCTACAGGCAACGTAGTGATTTGATGACCTAGTCCATACAATAAGATTTAAGTCTCTGTATTATTGAATATTATGTCATATCCAGTTAAATTTTAAATATATTTGATATACAGTCAATAAAAAATGTCAACATGTACCATAGTGACAAAACCTTGTGGACTGTTTCCCCATAAATTTTTATTAAGTTTTTACATTTTGAAATTTACCCTGTTGCACTTTTTTGAGAACTCCTGCTGTAGAAAAAGTAAATGCTAAATTTACAGCAAACCCTTGTTTTTCTTAGGGGTTGCATTAAAAAAAAAACCTGTTATAGTCTAAATCTGTGAAGTAGTTGTCTTACAGTTATTACACAGCATAAATACTCTACATTGAAACCAAATAAAACCTGTTTTCAGATCAGCAGATGTGCGTGTGCATCAATCGGGCCTTAATGTGATCTGGAGTCATGTCACTGAAGCGTCTCCTCCAAGCTGCTTTGTGAGATTCACAGCTGTATCTACGGCAGAGCGATGGATCTCATCAAGCCTCTGGTCAGGTTTTGTGCTGCCTCTGGGCACATTTTCTTCCAGCAGGCATTCAAAGTTTCAGTTTCCATCTCCTGAATGGCCAATCTGTATTAAATACCGTAACTTTATTGGCACTCAGGTAGAGAAGAAGAGCGGAGACTGTTTTTACCAATCATACGGTCAATCAGGACACAGAACACTGTGGAAAAAAAAAACTGCACAAAAAAATCTGCGAAGGAGCAATACCTTGAAAGGTGAACTGCGTTATAGCGAGGTTTCACTGTATATGAAATAATTTATAAAAAGCAACTGAGTAATTTGTAGAATGGCTGTATATCTGAGTTTATCTAGGTGTATCTGGGACTTCATTCTCATGCCTGGTCTCATAATGCCTCAACATTGAGGAGGTGGATTTATTTAAATAAGACAGTTTAGTCAAACATATGCGACACTTAACCTGCAGAACATAATATGAAAGTAAACTAAGAGTCAATTTCAGCTGAATTTGGATTCAGATAGATCAAGAAGAAACTGACAAGAACCGGATGAAACAACAACGAAATGAAAGCACATTTATTTTCCAATATAAGATCAAAATGATCCCACACAGATTCACTTGCTTATAAACACAGTTTGGGTCGTTAATGTCATTTTGAAACAGTTCCTGTATTGGACACGAGACTTGCTGAAACCAAAACGCGCACTGACATGGGTTTTGGTCTATGGACTTGACACATGTGCCAACGCATTGGTGTTGCCAGACCCATCACTACTCTATAACTACAATGAACAAGCAGTTGTAAGTGCGCAGGCAGCCAACCTCACCTGTACTCAGCACACAGACAGCCCAACACGGAAGCGCGGCACCCGACGTGTCAACAGCAAACAACAAGTGTCAGTCCGCAGCTTATCTCAGCTTTTAGACTGAGGGCCCTCCGGTGCTATTGGCTCGCTTGGAATTACCCCACCAGCAGATGCAGCCTCCACCTCCTTCCTACCACATAAAGGAAAGGTGCACAGCCACATGCGTGCTCATGGCTTTATGCATCTGATTTTATTTTGTGTGCTGCACTTTTCTAAATTTTTCCGTACGTCAAGTTTTAGTGTAAAAACTGCGCTCTCTTATGCATGAGGCCCCAGGTCTTTTTTTTTGCAAAATCACTCAATCTCAACGGGATTCTGGATATGATTTGATCTGGACCATTCACTAATAGCTTTGGGTGTACGAAACCTTTTCCTCAGTCTCAAGCTTTTTGAAGCCTCTGGTTTGTTGAAACTTTTAGATCTACATGTGGATACATTCAAACATAATGAAATATTTCATGCTTGATTGGGAAATAATATATTTGGCGATATTGTTTCAGAACCATGCTTCCTGGGATTAGTTTCTTAGGAGAAGTGAAGGAGAGAGTTTGAGAGAGAATAGTTGAGTGTGATGGTGAGTGAAGGTGTGTGTTTGATGTATTTGGAAGTGGGTAGATATATTTTTAATTACTTAGGTATTATTTAGGTATACTTACTTGGATATTAAAGTTTAGTTGGACCAGGGACTGCTGGTGTTCTCAGGTTGCCGTAGGTGGACATTCCCAGACTGGCAAGCATGACTAATGAGGTGGTTTCAGAGTAAGACTCTTGGTCAGGTTATCTCAAGTTTATTTGTATAGCATGTTTCAACAATAAGTCAGTTCAAAGTTAGCTATGCCATTGCCTTCCTATATAGTTCCATTCAATTCTAATCTTTTTTCACAGCTCAGTCTAGGCCTCCTCCTGCTTACTTGGAAACCTCTATTAGAATGTATACAGGTCCAATCAGTGAACAGAAGGAGAAGTTGTGAACAATGACATTGATTTTCTGCACTGTTTTAGAATTGTAGTCTGCCTGTAGTTTTAGCAATGGCAGAGGAGGAGTGAACAAAGCTGTTCAGACCATGTTGACCACACTTAAAAATTTTGAATTGACATTAAGAGTCGCCTCATTTGGCTTCGCGCTTCTCTCTTTGTAGTGGAAGATGTTTGTTCACAGCGCAGACAATTTTTGACAAGTTTCATAGTGTAGGGTTAGGTGTCAAATAATTAGAATAATGAATTATTCTTGGTTTCTTTTCAGAAATGTCTGTAATAA
>NW_015117300.1:12888-13839 GCF_001443285.1 Poecilia latipinna
GAGAGAGAGAAGGGGGTGGAGGGGTGTTGAACAACAAACTTGTACATTACATACACTCATGGGCCACTTTATTAGGTACACCTTGCTAGTACCGGGCTGGACCCTCTTTTATCTTCAGAACTGTCTTAATACATAGATTCAACAAGGTACTGGAAACATTCTATACACAGTCTGCTCCATATTGTCATGACAGCATCACGCAGTTGCTCCAGATTTGTCGGCTGCACATCCATGATTCGAATCTCTCATTCCACCACATCCCAAAGGTGCTCTATTGAACTGAGATCTGGGGCCTCATGCATAAAAGAGTGCCCAGTTTTCACACTAAAACTTGGCGTATGGAAAAATTTAGAAAAGTACAGCGCACAAAAAAAATCGGATGCATAAAGCCGTGTGCACGCACGTGGCTGTGGACCTTTCCTTTATAAATCCTAATTTGCGGGAAATATAGCGCAGCTGCTGGTCCACTCTGTGACTACCCATAAATACATATGTAAATTATATGAATACCCGGAAGTCTGCAGTAACCATGGCAACGTCCTTGTTTGTAGCAGAATAAGTATCCATACTACTAATAATAATTCTATAATTTATGTAAAATGTGCTTTCAGGGCACAAGGTCACCTCACAAAAACAAAAATAATACATTTTAAAGGAAAAAAAATCAAATTTACGCAAATAAATAAAGAGATTGTGCAAATGCCTGTTAGAACAGTAACGCGTCCAGCAGGGATTTAAAGAATTACAGTGTCAGAGAGTCCTTTGCGTGGGAATGAGGACGTTTATTCTAAATAGTAGAATCATGTGTAAAAGTTGTACATTTACATAATAGAGATGATTTCTGTCCATAAAGCCGCATTCACAAAGCGGCGGCTCGACTGAAGGATGATTTCAGTTGAGTCGGTACCAGTACTGCACGGCTCCTTCTTTAAGTTCTGCTCGGAGCACCAG
>NW_015117300.1:19525-20053 GCF_001443285.1 Poecilia latipinna
TCTAACGGACAATGTTTTTCTTATTTTCAAGTATATTATGTGTTTATTGTCGTTAGTGTCAGAGACTAATGGGGGAGGTTACGGTTCGGGCTTTTAGCTTCCGAATCCTGACGGAGCTCAACAAGCCTCATAGTTTGACAGTAGCGCAGCTCTGGTGTCAGAGATCTGGTTCAGCTGTTCAGGTTCAAAGTTGTTTTTAGAAAAATATGACCGTGTTGCTTCATGTCTCCATGTTATATTGTTTTATTACCTTTGCATGTTTCTTGTGAAGAGCTCAGATAGGACGGTGTTTACAGCAGTGTGTACAGGCGGATCAGTTGCTCGGCTGTCTGGCTCTGGTCTGCTCACTTGTTCCCATAAACTCTTTCAGGCTGAATACAGAAGTGATTCCATGGAAATAACTCAGGGAGGCTCCTTTATTTATCATCCATATCCCTGGTATTTTTAGGCTGATCCGGAGTGAAGTGAAGGCTGCAAACTATGTGTTGTGCAGCGTTAGCTTTAACTGGTAGTGACAAATATTTACAA
>NW_015117301.1:0-1188 GCF_001443285.1 Poecilia latipinna
TTGGGATGCGCAACGCCGCAGCGATGTTTCAACAGCTAATGAATGTGGTTTTGTCAGGTTTATCATTCTGTGAGGCTTATTTGGATGATTTGGTGATTTGTTCTACTTCATGGGCGGAGCACGTTGAACATTTAAGGACTGTTTTTGTGCATCTGAGTGAAGCTAATTTGACAGTAATCTCTCCAAATGCCAATTCAGCCAAGCGACAGTGACCTATCTTGGAAAAAGGGTGGGGGGAGGTCTAGTGCGCCCCATTGAGGCTAAAGTAGAGGCTATTTTGTCTGTTCCGGTACCCACCACTCCTACTGAGCTACGCCGCTATCTAGCAAGGGGTTTTGTAAAAACTTTTCCTCTGTGGCTGTTCCTTTAACAGACCTACTTAGCCCTAAAGTAGCTTTTATTTGGTCTGATCAGTGTCAATCTGTTATTGAGCAAACTAAAGATTTGCTAGTTAATGCTCCTGTGTTGTCTGCCCCTCGTTTTGATGCACCATTTAAGTTGGCTGTGGACGCATGTGATTCTGGCGACGGAGCTGTCTTTCTCCAGGACGGTACTGATGGGGTGGAACATCCGGTTTCTTATTTTTCAAAGAAACTTGACAAGTATCAGAGATGGTATTCCACCATCGAAAAGGAGGCATTGGTGTTGGTCCTGGCTTTAGAACATTTTGAAGTGTATGTAGGCGGTTCTAGCGGATCTGTGGTTGTTTTTACGGACCATAATCCTTTAGTTTTTCTGGATCGCATGCGCAATAAAAACCGCCGCTTGATGAACTGGTCTCTGCGACTTCAATCATTTAACATCTCTATCAAACATGTTCGTGGTAAAGACAATGCCGACGCACTCTCACGACTCTAGTCCAGTTTTATTTTTCTCTGAATGGGTTGAGGTTTTTTTTCTTACGTCAATACCAATAATTTCACTCTTCGATAAGGGAAAAGGGAAAATCAAAATAAAAGCTGGGCTTTGTGAAATACTATTAACTCAACTGCTAGCAGGACTGAATCGCTTCAGTCGTCACTCATGTAGATCTTTTTTTTAATGATCGATCCTTTCCTCTGCACCTGTCCAAAGGGTTAGCTGAAAACAGGGTGTGCAGTTTTAACGGCTAGAGATGAAAACGGAGACCATAGAGCAGTGGTTCCCAAACTTTTTCTTCTGCGCCCCCCAGTGGTTTCCAAACATGTT
>NW_015117301.1:7360-27404 GCF_001443285.1 Poecilia latipinna
TGGTATTGTTCAGGGGGCCGGACCAAATGTGGAGGCGGGCCGTAGTTTGGGGACCCCTGATGTAGGGTTACCAACTGACCCGTATTAACCGTCACGTCCCGTATTTTAAACCAAATTCAAGTCCTCTCTACGGGACGCTCTGATTTTCGTGTTTGACTGTAGCCTGCAATTTGTGTTTACAAACACTAGATGGCGCTCCGCTCCTTACAAAACGAGACATCGATAAATAAACTCTCGAGAGTCAACCTCTGAAGGTTCAGAATATCACTGCCTTTGATTAATACTAGTTATTGTTAATCAAAGGCAACTCTCAACAGGTGGTTGTTAAGCTTTGATTTAAAGGAATTCAGTGTTTCAGCTGTTATGCAGTTTTCAGGAAGTTTGCTCCAGATTTGATTTAAGCCATTTACAACCTAACACAGCTATTCTCTTAGCTACGGGGAGCCATTGTAAGAGCTTTATAGCTGGGGTGATGTGCTCTATCTTCCTGGTTTTAGTCAGAACACCAGCAGCAGCGATCTGGATCAGCTGCAGCTGGAGGATTGACTATTTCTTTTTAGACAGACACTGTTGCAGTAATCAATGTAAAATGCATGGGGGAATTTGTCTAAATATTGCTGCAACATTAGTCCTTTAAGCCTGGAAATGTTCTTCACATGGGCAGAAATGCCAGGGGATTTCGTGAGTCTGGACCCCCTCAATCTAGGAAAAATCTAGAATTGTCCCCCCAAAGAAATCATACAAGAAACCTTGAATTTTAACAATATTAATATGAAAATGTGAATGAAACGAAAAACGAAATAAATCTGGCATTTTCATCAAAGAAAAAAATAAAAATACATTTTTATGTCCCCCCACCACTCTTAGAATAATGATTTAGTCCAAAGTGTAGAAGGAGCAACAACAGTACTGGCTGTGCAGCGCAAACAAAAAACCCTCCAGTAAGTAAATACTGAAAGCAAAAGACATGCAACACCTTTTATTTATTTTCACTGCCCAATAAGAAGAAACACATTAAAAATAAAAATCATTACTTTGGCTGAATTGTGTTAAACTGCCTCATTATGCCTTGGAAA
Organism: Poecilia latipinna; assembly: GCF_001443285.1. Taxonomy (NCBI): domain Eukaryota; kingdom Metazoa; phylum Chordata; class Actinopteri; order Cyprinodontiformes; family Poeciliidae; genus Poecilia; species Poecilia latipinna. The sequence goes on from NW_015117301.1 coordinate 8,437, forward strand.
CTTTTTTTTGTCAAAGGTAGCCCCATCCATCCATTTCCTGTACACCCCTGTCCCTTGGTGGGGTAGGGAGGGTTGCTGGTGCCTCTCCAGCTAATGTTCCGGGCATGAAGCAGGGTACATCCTGGACAGGTCTCCAGTTTGTCGCAGGGCAACACAGAGACAAATGGGACAAACAACCACACACACTGACAATTTGGAGAGACCAATTAACCTGACAGTCATGTTTTTGGACTGTGGGAGGAAGCTGGGGTACCCAGAGAGAACCCACCATGCACAGGGAGAACATGCAAACTCCATGCAGAAAGACCCTGGGCCGGGAATTGAACCCAGAACCTTTTTGCTGCAAGGCAACAGCTCTACCAACTGTGCCACTGTGCAGCCCTGGTAAAGGTAGCAAATATCTCAATTATATTTAGCTCTACATCTCTTACATTAATGAGAGGAGTTTGAAACGGGAGGAGCTAAGCGTTACAACTAGCTGACAGCTCAGTATGTGGGAGCCGAGAGAGATGAAGAAAAACAGAAATGTATGCCTTTATTTCTTACCATCTTCAACACAGAGCCTCTAAAACTACACAAATACACAAACAAAATCTGAATAATATAAAAACCCTGGTGAACCTTTGAACCTTAAATTTTTGTATAGGTGTAGCAGAAATTAGATCTGAGACACTGAATCAAACTCATATCTAAACATTTAAATTTAGTTCGACTTCTATGGGTCTCAACAATTTGTTTACTGAGAAAATACATGTTTCATGTGCATCATTACTTATTAGTCTTTTTTGGTCTTGCAACTTGAACACATTAAAACGTTTAAAACCGCATTTTATGTTACATTTCACCGCAACTTTGCCGGCCCCAAAATTGTTCTTTAAAAAATTCTCTGTTTATTGTCCGTCCAATAATGAAATGGGATTTCCCCCCTTAGTTCTTCAGGTGATAGAAGGTCGACTTTGTAATTATCTTTCTGTTCTGATGCTGCATCAAACCCTGAAGCTGTCTTTTAAAAAGTGGAAGAGGAATCTGCTTTCCTGTGAGCTACAGCTGAGATCATTCAAGGAGACGTTGGACATTTTCTAAAATCTTTATCATTTTCTCTGTAAAGGATGGGGGGCAGAGTGGACCCTGACTCTTATTCTACAGTCACTATCACCAAAGACAAACCTGCTCCTCAAAGTAAGTGACTATATATTGTAGGTTTTATGAGGACTGAAAAGTAACAGTGCTACCCAAACGCACTTAATTTTTTCTATGTAGGACATTATAGTGTTTTTTTTCTTTTACATCATAAGCTTTAAGGTCTTCGTATCATCACAGAAATCTCTCGGCAATTTAAGTTTAAGACAATTCAAAGTCCTTCATATGATGAAAACATAAAAAGTGGAGAAGCTATTCTGCTGTGGCATAATGAAGGAAATTAAATGCAATTTGGATAATAGACTTACATCAATGTTGGGCTGTATGCTGACTCTTGGTCAATCCTCCTTTGGCCCAAAAATAACAACTTCAGTTTTGTTTTTATTCAGCTGAAGAAAGTTATGGCACATCCACTCATTGATTTGTTCTGTGCATCTGCTCAGCGCTTCAATGGTTCACAGCCACCTGGTGACATTGTGATGTAGAGCTGCATCACCTGCATAGTAAAGGAAACTCATCTTGTTGTTATAACTGGAGGTCAGATTAGAACATATTAATTATGGGAACATGTGCATATTAAATAAGAGTCCAGAACATGGAACATTGTGAGCTTTTTAAACTCCACTGTAAAGTTACCTGTTGACACAAACAAGCCCCAAAGAAGAAGAGGCGAAAATCTCCCACTACTACCAATTATGTTGGTTCGCCAGTTCGATTCCCGGGCTGCCTGTCCCTGTCGTTTGTGTCCTTGGGCAAGACACTTCACCGGTCTCAGCTGCTGATGGTGGTCAGAAGGGCCGATGGCTCAAAATGGCTGCCTTGCTTCTGTCAGACTGCCCGGGGACAGCAGTGGCTACAACCCAGTAGCTACCCATCATCAGTATGTGAATGTGCCCTTTGACATCTCAATTAGATACTTATACAGGCATTATAAATAAAATAAATTATTATTAGTAGTAATACAAAGTTATTGTTTCATCCAAAACATCTCTGGAGTGTTGCTTTCATTCTTTCATGAATGTTTGAGAAATCCTTTACTCTCCTATGCCAACCATTCAGCTGAGCAGTAACTTCCCCACTCAGCTCCTTCAGACTAGCCAGCAGAAATTAGCATTTCTATAATTCCTTCTCTCTCTGAATCCTGCACTTCTTATGCCAATACAAAATGATTTTTATTACTATTTTATGCACGTTTTCCTCAAAGTAGCTATGCATTAAGCCAGGGGTGCCCAAACTTTTTGAGAGCAAGATCTACTTTTTCTCTCACCAGTCACCTGAGATCTATCTCATGACGCAAATACAGATATAGATTACGTTAAAAACACAACATTCAGTCCATTACGATATCAGGTTTCCAGGCTTGATATTTATTTCTTGATTATTAATAAGCCTCTCATGAAAACAGCGGTGGTTGAGTTGCTAATTTAAACTCCTGCTCTGCTCGTCAGTCGGTCTTTGAGTTGCCTTTTTTCCCCCTTTTTTTTGTTAATGGAACGAAACGCACTGAATTGTGCAACACATTGTTGAAACAATAATTACTGAGATTATTAATTTTAACTCTGTAGGAACTATTTCCCCATTTTCAGTTAAATCTTAGAATTTAAATTGTTTAGTTTATACTTACTTTTTTTGTTTATTTTAGTTGATTTATCATTAGAATTTTGTTTAATTAGTTATTTTGAATAAGTTTTTTGGTTAGTAATTCACTTAATTAGTTGATTAATTTCAGGTTGGGATGTGGGTATTTCACGGTATAAATAGGTGGGTCTTGGGTAGCTTATTATGCACGTGGGTGGTCACAAGTTTTTTTTTTTTTTTACCAGTCTATGGAATCAGTCTCATCAGTCACCAGTCATTTCAGTCGTCAGTCAGAGAACAGGTGCAGGAATCAGAGCAGGAGAAGCAGAATCCTGTGAAACCTGTAACCTTTTTGCCTGAACTGTGAAATAAAACGACCAAAGAACTGCATTTCGACTTTTTGATCCTTTTGGGCTGCGTAAATCAAAATCCACGGTGCATCAGGTGTTGGGTTCACTTTTTGTTTTGATCACTTGAGTTTTGAGGTTTTTGATTTTTGAATTTAAGTTTTGGGACAAATGGTCACTACAAACACGTTTCGTTGATTTTTTTATAATTATTCTTTTTTAATGAAGCTACAAACGTTTAGGATCTTAGTGAATATTTTTGATAAGCCTGTCAGAAAAGGAAGTGCTGGTCTCAGCGTCCTGGCTGCATTCAGTTTGTCACCTGCCGAGATCGACTCAAAACCTTTCTGCGATCGACCGGTGGATCGACGTATTGGGCACCCCTGCATTAACCCATCAGGCAGCAGCAGGCAAAATACTCAGGCAAAAAGTTAAATCAATTAAATAATTGGGATCTAACTTTCAGCAGAGAGGTAAAATTTTACTGGAAAGTTTTAAGATACAAACTTAAATCTAAAATTTTATTTATTTATAAACCTGGCAGAATTAAAAAAACATGTTAGAATGTAAAGTTATCAAAAGGAATCTGATTGAAAATGACATCAATGATACTGATTTTGTTAAATTTCAAAAACCCTGTGTTCATTTCTGATTAAGGAGACGAGAGTCGGCTGATTCCTATCTGGACGTTTATTCGGGAACATCAGAGTTCAGGTACAGGTTCAAGTGCTGAACAGTCCCAGGCTGGAGGAAGTTCTAACATTCAGATGTTAATTATTTACCGTAGAATGACATCAAACAGATAAACCCATGCAGTTAGATATGTATTTATTGCTCTCACTGATGCATGGCATGATCCATGGTATTGCCCAAGTGGTGAGTGTCCTAAATAGATATTTCATTGATGCGCCGTATTATCAATATAAATTGTCTAGCCACTGTTCAGAACAATCCAGAAGGAGTCGTCTTTGTTTCTTCCAGGTGAAGAAGAAGAAGAGAAACCAACAGCTCTCACTAGGTCTCGTCTGTATTTGGTGGGTTTGGGGATTTTTGTTGCCCTGGTAGCTGGAACACTCATCTACAGTAAGTTTCATTTCAACACATTATATATCTTCCTATATGAAGAGTTTGTAGTTTAAAGCATTAAGATAAAAGTGTCTAACAGTAGGAGGCATGGCCGGCCCAAATTTGGTTTTGGGACCCTCTATTTCTGCTAATAACAGTGAGATGATTAGATCATCCACACCTGCTATAAACTCACTGCATCTCTGACATTGCTCTTTACATTATATCCTATATATATAGATGCACATATCATATAGGAGACAATAATCAGGGCCAACTTTTTGAATTTTGGGAAATTGGTGGTGGATTCTTACATGTAAAGCCGATCGGCTTTACATCTAAAAATCAACCACTGTCATCTTCTGCTCTACAGTGAGAGAGGTTTGACTGACAGACCGGCCCACCAGGTCATATCTGTACGTTTGCAGTTAACAATAGTCACACTACTGTTGAACCCCCCAAAAAACTCAGAAATATAAGGATTCTCATGGTTGAGAACCAACCATGAGAATCAACTCGTTTAAAGTTAAAACTCAGTTTCACACAAATACAAAGATGTTAGCATAAATTTTTGATTGTTGAACTGGATCTTTCAAGGTTGCTATCATGCTAATTGTCTATTAGCAGCTCCACAAATCTTCTGGATAAAAATTACATTGCAAAGACACATTAAAACAAGCCTTTATCTTGAGTTTTTCTCTTTTTCCTCCTTCTTTTCTCTGTCCCTGAAGGATTTTGTCGTTTTTCTGAGATTGTTTTGCTAACTTACCTTCCACCGGTGCTTTGCAGGTTTGAATGAGCAATGCTCATTGTAGATCATATTACCAGTGAAGAGTGACCAACCTGGGCAAGGGCAATTATAAACAATGATTTCTACATGATCAAATATATGTTATTGTAAAAAACACTCACAAATTTACAATGAAATTGTGTGTTTCTGTTAATATAGTCAGATAGATATCATTACTTGAAAAAATAAATCAGTTCCACTTGAGGGCACCTGTCATGGTTCGGGGTTTGGTGAGGTGAGATGAGACGCAGGCAGCCAGGATGAAGGTGAAAATGATGAATTTAATGATTCAGAGCCCACAGGAAAACAGACTTAGACGAGGGTGGGACACGACGGCACAGGGAAACAGTTACAAATGACGAGGATCTGACAACGAACACAGACAACAGGTGGGGCTAAATACACACAGGGTAATCAGGGGGATACGACACACCTGGGGAGCAATCAACAGGGAGGACAGAGACTCAGGGAACAGGACTACACAGGGAAAACAGGACTGAACACAGAAGAACTCAAAAATAAACACACAGAAACACAGATCACGACAGCACCCTAGTGGCCCTAAGCAGTCACTTAATTTGCCTTGGGCCGGCTTGATAGGAGGAGTTATGAAGGTTGATTAAAAAGTCAGGGACACTGAAGTCTCACCAAGAATCAATTTAACTTAATGCTGCCCAGTTTGAAACCTGTCAAGGTGTTAAAGTTTAATATGGAAGATCTAAAGTTGTGGAGTGGACGATGTTGTCTGGGTTGTGAACCTCAGGATCTCCTCTTTTTCATAGACGATGTGTTTCTGCTGGTTTCTTCAGGCCATGGTTGCACTAAACTCCTCTGAGTCTGAGGCCATGACTCTGCACTTTGCCCTCTGAGTTGGTGGTAGTCTCTGCCTGAAGTGGAGGAGTTTAAGGATCTTGGTTTCTTGTTCATGATGGATGGAAAATCAGCCCAATTAAAGTGAAGACTTCCAACATAAAAGCACCACACAAGTATAAAATAGTATAATTAGCAATAAAATTGTATAGCACACAATATTAGCACATTAAACATCCATCCATCCACTGCTTGTCAATGCAGGCTTGCTGGGCAGGTTCTACTTCTAGTGGTCACTGGAAGTTACACCTTTCACAGGCTGCCAGTCCGTCACAGGGCAACACGGATACTAGCAGAGCAAACTACCATGCACACACTCATACTGAGGGCAGCTTAGAGAGACCAATTAGCCTGATAGTCATGAGTTTGGTCTCTGAGAGGAAGCCAGAGTACCCAGAGAAAATCTGAGGACATGTAAACTTTATGCATACAGACTCCAAGGATTCAAACCCTGGACCTTATTGCTGCAGGGCAACAGTTCTACTGTTGAAATATTAAATCAGTTTACTGTTCTTTGGTTCTAACCTGAGAATACTGTCTGATATCCTGAAAAGATCTGAGAGAGAAACTGAAAATGTTGTTGCTTCTCTGATACAGATGGATTCACTGCCTCTCTAACCAGTTTGTGTTTTTCTTTAGTGAGTGTGAGGACGGTCACTGTGCTGGAAAATATCAGTGACCTTACAATAAAAAAAAAGCAGCTGCTTGTGGAAACTAAGATAATGGAGGGACAGATCAACGCACTCAACCTAGAGATCAACAAACGTGATTAGATTTCTATATTACCTTTGGAACTCTTCATTTTTTTGTTATAATCTTCAATTACAAACAATTTTCAAGACTTACAGTGGCTTGCAAAAGTATTCACAACCCATAATGTGCTCAGGATTCAAATTAAATTCCAATTAATTTATCTATGTTTGTGGTTGTAATGTGACAAAATATGAAAAAGTTTAAGGTGCATGAATACTTCTGGAAGCCACTTTACCTGATCATTATTATCACCGGTAGAGAGCAGAAGACCACTTGTCTGACAGCAAACTGATCCAGTAAAAGTGATTTATTAGCAACAGAGTTGCAGCAAACTTTTGATTCTGGAGAATTTTTTTTTAAGCGAGCATAGAGCCCTATGGTACGCCACTTCTAACTGGAATGATAGCTTAATTTAATCACCTTCCAATATTGATCTGCATTCTACCTTTGTAATCTTTGCTTGAGAAAGTTTGACTATCTAAACATTAAAAATGTACACTTTATTTTTATTTTATATTATTTTACCAAAGTTTCCCTTTTTTCTCCTCTTTCCTCTTGTGTAATAGATCCAGAGTGTGGGCCGTGCCCGGATCACTGGATTCACTCCAGGCAAAAATGCTACCTGTTTTATGATGAACCAGCTCCTTGGAAGACCTGGGAACAAAGTCAAAGTTTCTGTCAGGACAGACTGGCAAGTTTGGTTGTAATTGGTGATCTGGAGGAGCAGGTAGAATCTAACGCATCTGTAGTAGCTTAAAGCTAATCTGGAAGTTTATGAAAAACTGAGGGCTTAAAGTAATAAGATTTATGATGATGTACACAAAATTTGTTCACAGAAATTTGTCAGCAAACACATCAAGTACTACCATAGTGAACACCATGGATACTGGATTGGACTACAAAATGTTAACAACACCTGGACCTGGCTTAATGGACGTGCAGATACTCTTGGGTAAGAACTACGATCTAAAAATACACATATTTAGGTAAAAATGTAAATATATTTTGTCAAGATTGTAGAAGGGTTAAATGTACTGAGTGACATCGACACCAGGATCTCCAGGACTTCTTCTAAAACCAAACCTTGGTGGACATGATTGGGTTCATTGCTCAAGAACTTCCAGTTTTGGAAAAACAAAAACGTTCTTTATCTCCCTATTATAGCTATGAGCAAACTGCAGCTGGGTTTTCTTGTGCCTTTGGGTCAGTGGTGCTGCAGGTGGTTGAGTTCAGGCATGGAGACCTTCAGTCCTCAGTCTGTCCTCACTGTGGGACCTGAAACCTCTGTGGCTGATGCCACCAAGCCTTGCTGCTGGTCTTTTGCAGTCAGTCGATGGTTTTTGACCTCCTTGGGAATGTGGTGGCTTTCTGTTTCTGCCACCAGGGGGGAGAAACAATACTCATCTGGCTTCTTTTTAAAATACTTATTTATATAATGACAAAACATGTAGATGCTGACAGTTATCAGTTTGATGTCAATAAGCTGCAGTGTGATTTTATTTTATGTCCTGAGGTTCATGTTTCTGTTTTAAAGGTTCTGGATGAAGCAGACGGTCACCACTCCGGCACCAAAAGCTCTGGTGGTTCCAAGACAAAATCCCTCAGAGAGCTGGAAGAAAGCAGATAATGTGTTTCTGAACAAATTCATCTGTGAGCGTTACTCTCTCGAGGTTTCATCTATCTAACTGCTCTCTTAAAGATTCATGCAGGAATATCAACTGTGTCATTAATTTCTGTATACAAGGTATTACATCATTACTCTAATAATCTGATGGTCATAATCTGATCTTATTCTAAGTGGAGAGAGAAAACAAGACTAATATCATTCCAACACAGAGATTAAACATTTTTATGCAGAATGTCAACATTAAAATGAAAACTGAGGCTTAATGTGAAACAGAAATACAGATTAACAACTTCCAACGTCGGAGGAACAAAGTCTTTCCAAAGGGCAGAGAAGTGCCATAGCTAAATGTTAAATACATTTAAATTCAACTAAAATGAAACATAAATCATTTAAACCAGCTAAAATGACCAGAAACACTCACTCTGAAATTAGATGCAAAACACATACATTTAAGTTAAAACTGGAAAAATGCAATAAGTTTAATAAAAAAAATAAACTAATCACTAATTCAATTCAGTTTATTTACACAGCGTCAATTCATACCAAATATCGCCTCAAGGCACTTTACAAAAAATAATTTCAGTTCAGTTGTACAAAACATTCCAGTTGATTTACGTTGTCAGTGCAGGAAGCTCACTTAATTATTCAAAGTGTTTTAAAAGTTTCCGAAGGAAACCCAGCGAGCGAGCACATGGCGACAGTGGAGAGGAAAAGCTCCCTTTAACAGGAAGAAACCTCCAGCAGAACCAGAACCAGGCTCAGTACAGTCTGGAGGTCTCAGGTGACGGAGCAGGACACAAAAGAAACAGATGAACTAATTATTATTTTTGATGTTCATGGAAATAAAAAGTTAGACTTTATTAAAAAAATAGCAATACAGTTTTCAGTCTACAGGTGTACAAGTGAGATGCATAAAGACATAAATTACTAGTAAATTAGATTTATGGGAGATGAAGTTTATGGAATATTTTATTCACAGCACAGATTAAACTGGGTGTAAACTGCATTTCACATGCGGCTGAGACTCAGGATTATTCAAACTGTAAACTCATTACGGTTTGTTTTGGTGTCTCACAAAGATCTAAGACAGGAACTCCACATTACATGTGACCTGTGGGATCTTCTCATTAGTGGCTATCAGTCCATAATGAATGAATGAATGAATGAATGGATGAGTCTTGCCTTTACACTGAGGTTAAAATGGCCTAATTTAACAGTGTGTGTAACTGTTTTCTGCTAAGCTCATGCTGCTAAAAGCTGTTTTTGTATGATCATGTGTTCATCAAATTGATGGAGAAAATTGTTGGAGGCTGAATGTGTAAAGATGAAGAAAAGTAAGTTTTCTCTTTATGTTTGAAAATGAGGCTGTAAATCTGCAACCTAACTATGTAAATATAGTAATTTTAAGAGTTCAGATTACAGAAAGGCGTGATTGGTTTTGCTTTTGGGAGAAATCAGAAATGACTTTATAATGTGTCAACTAATAGTTTTCCGTTGATTTTTTTTTTGTTTTAGATCACATTCAGCTCTATGACAGAACATTTTGGACCTTAGAGCTTCTTCCTTTCATCCGTACATTGATATCAGCCTCCTCTAATAGAACAGATGTGGAAAACCTTTGCTCTGCATACCTGCTGATACCATTGAGACAATATTCACACAGCTGTGTTAAGTCTTTGTTTCTTGTTCTTCCATGTCTTCCAGACATTCAGGGCTCTTATAAATGACTGAATTGTAACACAGACCATAGATATAAACCTGCAGCATTCATTTATTGAGAATGATAATGCTATTAAATCTTACTTAATGCATTCAAAGAAAAATTAAAATAAGTAGTATATTTGGGATTTAATTAGGAAGTTTACTTTGTAAAAGTGCAAAGAATAATCTTGATTGTTGTTACCATGGCTACAATATTGTGTAATCTTTGTGTTTGAGCTGGGTTTGTTCACAAATGCATCACAACAAAAAATAACCAATATTCAGTTATTGATTTTAAACTCAGCCACTTAACCTCAGCTCCCTCTCACAGACTTCACTAAATTTACATTTAAACATGTTGGTGATGCTGAGGTTCTTAGTAGGAGGGGCAGGGCCTAAACCATGATTCTGCCCAGGGTCCCATATTAACTTGGGCCGGCCCTGCTTGAAGAGCCGCAGCATCTCTGAGTTGGAATCCTCCGGTGGCCCCGATGCCAGCCCACCGATGCTTTTGGGACATTTAGATTTATTTAATTGTGGGATGTTTGGTTTTATGCTACAGTTCTAATTATTGCTACAGTATTTTTGCTGATGTTTATGTGATATTTTGTGAGCTCCAAATGCAAGGGGCCGAATCCTCCCTTAACAGTTGAGGTTCTGCAGTAACTTCTATTCACAGCTGCTCACCTCCAGCCCAGATCAGCAGCGGCTTTATCCCGCCTGGCAGAAACGTAAAGGTGAGGCAGAGCGAACAGTGAGCAGGTGGTAACGGGGTTTTGAGCTGTGTTGCAGTGACAATCCGGTACCGTTTCTTTACATCAAGCATTCTTTATATCCGTCGGTGGGACCGACTCAGGCTGCATTTAGTGCAGCCACATCAGGTTGAAGTCAGAAGTTTTCTCTGCAGCCGAACCATTTCGGTGTTTAGGGGCAAGGAGGGTTTTCCCTGCTATTGCAGGACAATTACAAAAAATAAAGTTTTTCTAACTTCAACATTAGATCTACATTTTTATTCAAAAACAAGTGAATGTTAGGAAAACACTACCGCACATCCTGACCCAGAGGCTGAAGAAGTGGAGTCTCCTGAACATCCATCTAGTCACAACCGCTTAAGGATTAAACGCTGCGGATTTGATGAACATTTATTTTATTAGTTCAAACTTAGGGGACTCTGCGTTGCTTCGGCGGGGTGTGCCATGTTAAGACAAGGAGCTCACAACAATTCAGCAGAAAAAACGGATTTATCTCCAAATTCAACATTTTAAAAAGATATTTATTTCCCAGGTTAGAGGAGAAACACTTCTGTCAACATGTAAAAAAAAAGATTCAATGTTTGTCGGTAATATCCGAGTGTCCAGCATGTGTCCACAAATACTGTATCTTCTCAAACTAGACCATCACTCCCAGTTCAACTCCGACAGTAACGTCAGACACAGGACTAGCAGAGGCTACCGTTCAGATAAATGACATATCATGTTCATGCCGAACAACAATACAAAGCACACAAGATTGCAGATTTGTGACCAACCGTAGGGACAGAGCTTTCCTTCAGTCCAGGTATTGTGGTAAATCCTGCCTGTTCTGTTGGTAGTTGAATGCCTGGACCCACGTTCTGTACCGCAGCCGACAGCAAAACATTTTCCTTTTCTAGCAGCCATTGTGCTGCGGTAGCTTGGAATGAAGTGGGTGGAGCTCCACTTGGGTTGCCAGGTGAGGGACTGGGTTTGGCTTGGGGTTTGGCTAGGTATAAAATTGTGATGCATCAATTTAGAGGTTTTTGAAACAGTTTCAAAAACGACCAAAAACATTTATTTCCAAAAAACTGCTGGGTGTCTTTTTTTTTGTTGCACTGTCTCTAGGAACAGGAGATGCCCAAATGGAAAGATGGAAACATGCAAAATATAAATTTTGCATAGTAGGAGACTTTCAATAAAATCAAGAAAATAATGTACAGCCCTGACCATCCTCTTCATGACAGGCTGGACTTGGAAAAATAGTGTCTTCTGTCAGAGGCTTCTTCAAATTTGCTGTAATACAGACTGCTATAAGAGCTTTCCTGCCAACAGCCATCACTATCTACAGTAACTCTTTGAAGAATTTGAATTAATATGAGTTACAACAACATTTAATTTCCCTTTCAGGTCAATAAAAGTATTTTTGCATTTTGAAAATTTGAATTAATTACATGATGTGAGTTTGCTCTGTCAGTCAGAGTCCACAGGTGGGTTTTATACCAAAGATAAGGAATCCTGAACAATGGAGAGACAGTCTGGTTCCTGAGCAGCTGCAGAAAAACAACATCTCTTCCTGGCTGTGCAAACCAGACAGGTTCATTAGGTGAGAGTTCATAAACACTAAGAATGAAGAGACAAAACGACCAGCAGATTATTGAGGTGATGATGACTTGTATATAGAAATTCATGACACAGTTGAGCTTTCCTGCATGAAACTTTAAGAGAACAGTCAGTTGGACCTCAGTCGAGCGTTATGCTCACAGATGAATTTGTTCAGAAACACATTATCTGCTTTCTTCCAGCTCTCTGAGGGATTTTGTCTTGGAACCACCAGAGCTTTTGGTGCCAGAGTGGTGACCGTCTGCTTCATCCAGAACCTTTAAAACAGAAACATGAACCTCAGGACATAAAATAAAATCACACTGCAGCTTATTGACATCAAACTGATAACTGTCAGCATCTACATGTTTTGACATTATATAAATAAGTATTTTAAAAAGAAGCCAGACGAGTATTAATTTAAAGGAGTTGAATGTACAAGATTTTAGATTTAGATGTCTTTGTTTTTACAATTGCATCTAAAACTGTTGAGAAACTTTCTTATATATTTTTAATAAACAAATTATCTAAGAAAAAGTCAAACACTTAATCAGAACTAATCTAACAAATATATTTTATCCAAATTCAACATGAAATCCTTCTTTCAATGATGCATTATTTAAATTATTCCTCCCTCTGAACAGATTTCTTCAGATTTCTGTGTTTGTAAACCAGATGTTTTGTCTTGATCTCCCCTGATGTAACAATGACGGCCCTCACCCATCCTGTTAGAGGAAGAACACTTCAAATGCCCTGATTACTGACCTCAATGTTTCATTGGATGCTACAATAATGGCCTAGTCCAAGGAAGCCTCCAGAAGGTTCAGAGAAACCCATTACCATTAAGAGAAGCACAAAGATAGCAAATGACCTGAATGTTCATAGAGTTACAGCTGGAAGAATAAAACCCAACTATGAGAGCCATATTTTTAGAGTTTATATATTTAGTTTTTGTTTGGTTTAATACCAAACAAAAATAACAGTGGGTGGCATCATTTGGCTATACTATGTTAACACTGTAAGTGTGCAAGGCTTCAGATGAAAAGTTGCATCTTTGCCAGATTAATAAATGCTCTACAGAGATAGAACCACAAGTGTTCATTCAATGAATCCAGAGGACGACTAGTCAATCAAGTTCCAGTAAGCAGACCCCCAGTGGCTTAGGTTTGTTTGTTTTCTTTGATTAAGAACAAGTCTGAGGACATAATAAGAAATAAAAGCATAAATATACACTTAGCTTTTCCTTGTCCTTACACATGAGTTTCCATCAAGAAATGTAAATATTTTCTTTTTCTCTGTTTTCTTCAATAGCTTCCATACTGTGTGCCACATTGAGTAGAAATCAGTGTGTAATTGCTGTACCAAACTGTATATATGAGGTACATGCATTTTTATTCCATTTTCACTAAATTTTTAGTTTTGTTACCTATTTTTTATGTTTAAATTTAGTATTTCTCTTCAATAGCTTCTAGGTCATGTGACCTATTGAGTCAAAATCAGTGTGAGATAGTTCTACCAGCCTGTACAGATGAGGTACATTCATTTCCCCCCATTTTAGATGTTTTTACATTTTTTACATTATTTTATATTTATGAAAATATGATTGGTGTTTAATAGCTCACATGTCATGTGACCCACTGACAATCAATCAATCAAATGTAATTTTTATAGCACAATTCAGCAGCAAGGCATTTCAAAGGTCTATACATTAAAAACACAAAGTGATGTAACATATAGTCAACAATAAAAACATTACATTAAGATGTCAAAGTTGTAAATTTATTACGTTTCAAATACAGGTGGGTTTTTAGTTCATATTTAAAGGCACTCAGTGTTTCAGCTGTTTTACAGGTTTCTGGAAGGTTGTTGCAGATTTGTGGTGCATAGAAGCTGAATGCTGCTTCTCCTTGCTTGGCTGACTTTGTGACTGTCTTAATGTGGCTCTGAAGGTTCAGGTCAGAGTCTATCACTAGTTATAGATCTACAACTCTAGATCTATAACTCTAGACTGTTTGGAGGTCCAAACAGAACAGTGAACCCAATCATGTCCACCAAGGTTTGGTTTTAGAAGAAGTCCTAGAGATCCTGGAGTCGTTGTCACTCAGTATAACTCTTCTACAAGCTTGTCAAAATATATTTACATTTCTACTTAAATGTGTCTATTTTTAGGTAATAGTTCTCACCCAAGAGTGTCTGCACGTCCATCAACCCAGGTCCACTTGCTGTTAAGATGTTGTAATCCCATCCAGTATCCATTGTGTTTATCATGGTTGATGTGTTTGTTGACAAATTCCTGTGAACGGTTTTTTTTTTTGATTGTCATAACCATTCTTACTTCGAGTCATCAATTTTCCAGAAACTTCCAGATTAGCTTTAAGCTGCTGTAGGTGGCGTTAGATTTTACCTGCTCCTCCAGATCATCAATTACAACCAAATCTGCTCGTCTGTCCTGACAGAACCTTCGACTTTGTTCCCAGGTCTTCCAAGGAGCCGGTTCGTCATAAAACAGGTAGCATTTCTTCTTGAAGATAATCCAGTCTTGCAGGCACGGCTTACACCCTGGGCCCATTAGAAACAGGGAAAGAACAGAAAGATATAAATAACACATGCTCTGATCAGATTTTCTACTGCCAACTCTGATTCTGAACACCCTTGAGGGCCGATCACTGCCAATCACTTGGATTGGCTGTTAATTTTTTGCTATAAGAATAAATGCTAATGTGTGATCTGGCAAATTTTAAAATTTATCTGGCAGTATATTCACCTAATTTAGACATAAAATATGTAAAATACTTGCCGGCACAATACAGCAGCTACTCAGTCAAAAGGACAATTGAAAAACCTGCATTCAGTAAAATAATATTTCACAGCGAGGATCTCAGTACCCTAAATTGTACATTAGTCAAATAAATCTCATAACACTGTCTATATCAAATAATGTCAAGTAAAACTGGAAACATTCATTCAAAGTCAAATGCATTTGACTGTCAGTGACGTGCAGTCAGGGGAGGCAAGTGAGGCAGAGCCTCACCTGTCATAATAGAAAAATATGATAAAATAATTTATATTGCTATTTTCACCCTGTGATTTGTACTGTAAAGTATTTATTTTTTATTTAGCTTAACCCATTTTGGTTATTTTTTCTTCAAAATTGCTGAATTTTCGCATTTTCCCATTCAAATGCTTGGAAGCGAAGCCGGTGAGGCAGCAGTGGGCTGAGCCTCACCTGGGATTGATCAACCTCTCGCCAACTGCACTGGCTGCCATTCTCTGAGAGCATGTTCGTCCCGTCTGTACGTTGCCAATAAAATGGTTAAAAAACATTTAATGTAAGAACTGATTTTCCATAATTTAGCTAACGTATATAATGTACAGTGTTTTTGTCACAAACTGTGTGTAACGTGTTTCGTGTGCTGAGGAGCGATCAGAAACGGCAGAGAACAGATTGAGACAGGCAGTTCTCCTGCCTCATGCCAGGGGGCGCCCATGATCCCAGACATTGTGACTCCATAACTGCAGAGTAAGACACAGTAACAGTGAGCTAGCCATGGAGCCATACAGTAAAGTGCAGCCTTAAACCATACTACTGCAACAGACTGAATGTTCTGCTCTTTGTGTGGGAAATATCTCAGTGTTTTTTTAGGGGCGTTGTTGTCAGTTGCTATAGCAATGAGTCTGTTTGTAGCCTGGCCAATGCACAGAGAGAGAGAGAAAGGGAGAGAGAGAGAAGTGGCTTTGAGTTGTACTTCAATGGTTTTTCCCTTTGTTGTGGAGCATAGCACGAAATAATCCCTAAATTTCCAAGTGTCATCATTGAGTTAACAAAATTATTGTATCGCAGCAGCGCGGCTATGGATGGCATGTGAAAGAATTGTCTTTTTGCCCTGCAGCGTTGTCCACATAGCAATATATTATCTATTGCAATAAATTGTTTATTCAATGTTGCATGACTCTGTTTTTGTGTTTAATGATGTAAAGCACTTTGAAATGCCTTGCTGCTGAAATGTGCCACACAAATAAAATTTGATTGACTGATGTATGATTACACACACACACACAAAAGCCATCCCTGTGTGTATTTTTAATGTTTCTATAGTCAAAATAGCTCAAGAAAAAATTTCAAAGGCAAAGTGCAGACCAATAATGGAGAGTGATTAAGTTAAGCTACCATTCTAGTTAGAAGTGGCGTACCACAGGGCTCGGTGCTCGGTTCTCTCAAAAACAACAGTATTCTCTGAAATCAAAGCTTTACTGTAAACCTGTTACTAATGAATACATTTTTCTCCACCCCAGCCAAGGCCCTGGCTCACTTTGTCAGACATTAGCACTGTACCTGTTATAATAATGGTTAGCTATGTTTTTAACAGCTATTTATAACTGAAGATTATCACAACATTTAAAAAATAAAATGAATAATCCAGAGTTTCAAAGGTAGTGTATAAATCTAATCACTTTTGTTGGGGCAGTTGTCTTTAACTGAAAAGGTGTCAAACTTCTGGATGAATTCCAGAGTCTCCTTCAGCTCTTCTCTCTCTTGGCTCAGCTTGTCTCTCTCTCGGGTCAGCCTTTCTATCTCTTGGGTTAACTTATCTCTCGCGTGGCTCAGCTCATCTTTCTCTTTGTACAACTGGTTCAGCTCATCTGTCTTTTGGCTCAGCTGCTCCGTCTCTCGGCTCAGCTCCTCCATCTCTCGTCTCAGCAGCGCTCTGTCTCCCTTCACTAGCTGCAGCGTAGTTCTCATGTGGCTCAGCTCCTCCTTCTTTCGAAATAGCTCCTCTCCCGCTTGGCTCACTCGGCTCAGCTCCTGGTTCTTCGTTATTTTTCTTTGCTCAGTTATTTTCCTTTTTTCTGTTGTAAGATCATTGATCTTTTCCTGCTGCTTGTTAATCTCTACGCTCACTATGAAAACACAAATTAGTCAGAAAGTCAGTGAATCCATCTGCATAAAAGGAGCAACAACATTTTCAGTTTCTCTCTCAGATCTTTTCAGGATATCAGACAGTATTCTCATGTTAGAACCGAAGAACAGTAAACTGAGTTAATATTTCCACAGTAGAACTGTTGCCCTGCAGCAATAAGGTCCAGGGTTTGAATCCTTGGAGTCTGTATGCATAAAGTTTACCAATGGACACTCTTGCCCAGTTACTAGTAGACATATGACACCGGCGTCAGTTTTTTCCCTTTACAACAATCTTACAACGTCCTGCTGTGTGTGGTGTGTTACTTTGTGGTGTGATCTAAAATCAGGCATATTCATCAACATTGTCATTGTCTTGGATCGATTACCGCAGCCTGCTGAATGTGACAGGTAGCCAATCAGAAAGCGCGGTGACGTAAGAACAGAGGGGAATCCCAAACAGCTGACATGTCGCGCAACTGAGAGTCCGGTGGATATCGGAGATGATATGTGGAAATGCTTATTATTATATGTAAAGGTAATTATTATATATGTTAATTATATCTGGTCATGTTTATTCAGTTAAAAATGTTAACTACGAAAAAATATAGTCACCTCCAATCATAGTGCAGCAGACAGAGCGGCTGCTCCTGTCGTCTTTTATCCACCGCCTTTTCTTTTTGTTACGTCTTTTATCTCTTAAAATGTCTCCACAAACTATCACTATTGAACTACATCGTCATCCGTGTTTGGTTATTCTAAATTCCCGTATGCTATGTTGGGGGTTTTACTGGATTATCCTCTGGAATCGGTTCGAGTTGCTCCTGCCTTGTGGCTGAACACGAACCGATCGAACCTGTTGTACTTTTATCAGCTCTGTGATCACAGAGGTTTGCAAAATCGGCCGACAATCCTTAAATCTTGCCGTCTAAACCAGACTTAAGACTCACAAGCTCTACTCATCTCCTCTCGACCACTGCCCAAACGCTTTCTGACTCTGGTCGCTATGGTAACGTTTACATATCCCTTCAAAATAAGATACAGATGCGCCACAAAAACGAGCATTTTACTTTCGTGAAAATTTTAACTCAAGATAATGACTAACGGAGCCCTGAGCTTGTTTCTCTGCAACGAGACGGTCCCATCAGGGAGTGATGGGAGACAATAACACCTGAGGAGTGTTGCTTATATCCACAGCCTGCTTGGTCTCTACGTGGCGAAGCAATTTGAAGCTTCATTGCCTCATTAGCAGCCGATCGCCGCATGTTACGCAGAGCGGCTTGTAATGTGGGACTCACCTACCGGTCCGGGATAAATCCATCCTCCTGTCTCTTCTCTGGGCCTTTTCCCCTTTGCAAAGAAACTTTCCAAAGACATCTGATCTGTTTCTTACTCATTTTGCTGCTTGTGGGCTCAGTGTTGACGCGCAAGTAACCGAGAGAATCCGGTTAAAGGATTTTCAAAATAAAAGATTCTCCATATTTAATTATTTCTTGCGTGGCCCGGTACCAATTGGTCCACGGACCGGTACTGGTCCACGGCCCAGTGGTTGGGTACCACTGGTTTAAACCTCTGAAAACTCGTCATAAAGGAAGATAGCTAAAATATATTGAGCTGAAATGAAACTCACTGTAGATAGCTGTTCCAGCTACCAGTATACAAAAAATCCCCAAACCCGCCAAATACATTCGAGACTGAAGGGATGATGATGTTTGTTCTTTTTCTTCTTCTTCTTCTGCTGCTGCTTCACCTGAAAGAAACAATGAACTTGATAAGGTATAAGTTATAATTCATCAGAGGGCTTGGAGGCCTGTAGAGCGTTCTCACTAAAACCAGGAAGATAGAGACATAACACCAGTTTTAAAGT